>NC_136908.1:20835900-20892467 GCF_949606895.1 Notothenia rossii
TAGCTTAGTTAGTGTTTAGAGTAGTTTAGGATTCTGTGACGGTTGCCTTTAGTTTAGCTGTGTTTTTGTATAGATTCTTTGCGTTAGTTGTACCACTTTTAAAGTGAGGTTTGGTTTCGCTCTTTATTTAGTATATCAGTATTTATTTTCCCTGTATGTCTTTAGACTCACCTTTTAGAGTCCTCCCTTAGTTTGGTTGCCCATTTCAACGTGCGCCTTTGTGGCCTCTATTTGTTTGTTATTTAAACCGGTGTTTTTGGCTCTTTTGTTTGTTTCAGGCTGTTTGCCTGCCATTTTGTTCACCTGTTGTGCATTAAAACCACTTATAATTATACCAATACCAATCTGGTTGTGTTGCTTCCCTTTGATTCCCCTAGCTCAGAAGGGAACGTAATACCAAAGAAGAACATTTTGGAAGCAATTTTTGGATAATGTTTTCAGGAGGTTATTATTTTTTATAAAATGTTCCTGTGATGCGAAATATTAACAGGGTCATGGTCAACATCAGATTTATTTGTAGTGCGCTTTAAAAAACAAAGTTTTTGCATTTGTTTGAAAAGGATGTTTAAAAGAAATCTGATGTCACCACATTTTCCTTTTAGAAAAAAACAAGCACGTAATTCATTATATTGCATGTTTGCGTAGGCATGTCTGAGTTCCCAGCTAGACATTGTTGGTTCTAAAAACATTCTGAGAATGTTACCATTCATTGTTCTAGGAATGGTTTCATCGAGAAGTTTTATTTTTATTTATTTTTTATTTTGTACTTCTGAAAGGTAGGATAACGTTCTCTAAAAACATTCTTAAAATGTTTGGTGATAACATTGTTCCAACATTATACCCCAAGTGTTTTTGTTGTTTATGCACATATGTATCTCTATTGTCATATGAATCGAATAACACTTAGAAAACCAAAGACAGGTTACCTACTGTAACCCCAGCTTCTATGAGTAAATGGCGCAGCCCTCTAAGGCTATCGCTATTGGGTAATCCCCCTGCGCCCCCCGCGCACCACTGAAACACTTGTAGTCCAAGCCCACCCGCAAGGTGGGCCCCACCCTCGGGCCTCCTTCCGGTATAAATAGGAAGGAGGCCCGGCAATCTGCTCCCATACAACATAACTTTTCTTCAGCTATTCGTAGAGCCAGTGGGGCCCAGCGCTTAGAGGGCTGCGCCATTTACTCATAGAAGCTGGGGTTACAGTAGGTAACCTCAGTTCTATTTCGTATATGGCTTCGCCCTCTAAGGCTATCGCTATTGGGTTAAGGGCGAAGCATGATGTATTCTGCGCCCCACTGGGTCCGCCCGGCACTAGAAGCACAGACATACCTGCTCAATAACACCCGCTTGCCTGATGTGCCATGCGTAATGGCGCATCACCATACCTGGAACATAGCAAACATGCCTATCATCCCGACGGGGTGAAGGCTGGGAACAATACATACCGGCCGCTGTGAGAAAGTAGAGACGAAAGTCCCACCTTGTCCTGCGATCGTAGTGGGGGAACAGCAGCTCTCTGCGTGCAGACAGGCAGGAGAACGCACAGCTGGATCCCTGACGTCACTCACTCTGACCAGGCACTCCGTACAAAGTGTGTTAGAGGAAAAAGGAACATCCCTCCTATAAGAGGGGGGAAAAAATGCGCCCGCTCTCCGCGTGCCGAAAGGCAGGAGAGAGGCGCACAGCTGGCTCCCTGACCTCACTCACACCGACAGGACACCCAGTACAGGGTGTGTCAGAGAGGAATGGGAGACATCCATCAAATAAAAATGAATAAATGAACAGGGGGAAGACCAAGATGCAGCCGTGCAAATGTCTTCCACTGACATTCCTCCGTGCAAAGCCGTGGAGGAGGAAATTCCTCTGGTGGAGTGCACATTGATGTTCTCCGGGGGATCCACCCCAGAGGAGACATATGCCTGTGACACAGCCTTACACAGCCAGTGTGACAGCCGTTGTGCAGACAGAGGTTGCCCGATCGAGCGCTCTCTATAGTGCACAAACAGGCGCTGAGAACGGCGCCAGGCCGCCGTGCGTGCCACATAGCAGGAAAGCGCGCGCACCGGACAGAGGAGATGAGATGTGGCTTCTCCCTCCGATTTCTGAGGAGGCGGAAAAAACCCATCCAGGGTGATCACTTTTGACCTAAAAGAGCTTGTGATGACCTTTGGCATAAAGGCTGGGTTAGGACGTAGCACAGCCGAACTGCCATCTCCTTGGATCCGGAGGCATGACGGGGCCACCGAGAGAGCGGATAGATCACTCACCCTTTTTGCTGATGTTAGAGCCAAAAGCAGTACTACTTTGGCTAACAACATTTTAAGGGGAACCTGCTCTAAAGGTTCAAATGGGGCTTTGCTTAGTGCTCGTAACACCAAAGCCAGATCCCACTGAGGCGCCAGTGCGCGTGATACCGGTCTGAGTCTTCGTACCCCTTGCAGAAAACGTTTCGTCAGGGGGTGACTGAACAACGTCCCGGCTCCGAAACCCATGTGACAAGATGATATGGCAGCCGCATATACCTTGATTGTGCTGAAAGCCAAATTCCTGTCCAACAACAGCTGGAGGAATGACAGCACGTGAGGCAGGGGGCACGTAGTGGGGTGCAGGCTTCTTTCTACACACCAACGCTGGAACGCTGCCCACTTGGCTGTGTAGGACGCTCTGGTAGACGCGGCCCTGGCTCCCTGAATGGTGCGTACAACATCTTGAGAGAGACCCAACCTCTCTAAGTGTTCCCGTTCAGGGGCCATGCCCATAAGCGCTGGCCTATCACTGGGTGACTGTAGATCACACCCTCCACCTGTGAGAGAGCGTCCCCGCGCCACGGAATTTCCCACGGCCTGCCTGACAGCGTACGCTGTAGGCATGGAAACCAGGAAGCGCCCGTGCGCTCCGGGGCAATTAGGATCACTGACAGCCGCTCCTCCTGCACTCGGTCCAGGAACCGAGGGATCAGCGGGACTGGTGGGAAAGCGTACAGCAGTCCTCTGGGCCATGGACGATGTGCGAAAGCGTCCACCCCCAGGGGGGGGAGGTCCCACGCTGACAGGGAGAACCAGAGGGCGCATTGCGCGTTCCCGCGTGCGGCGAACAGATCCGCCTCCGCCCTCCCGAACCGGCTCCAAACCTGGGCGATAAGCTCGGGATATAGGCTCCAGTCCTCCTGGCGAGGACCTCCTCTGGACATGAGGTCTGCCCCTTTGTTCAAATCGCAGGGCACATACAGTGCTCTGATGGAGAGCAGGTGTGCGCGCGCCCAGATCAACAGCCGTCTGGCTGTGTTCAGAAGCTGCGCTGAGCGTACCCCGCCCTGGCGATTGATGTAGGCTGCCGCGGCTCTGTTGTCTGTGCGAATCAACACATGCTGATTCTGCAGCAACGAGGCAAAATGCTGAATTACTCTCCGTACGGAGATCAATTCCAGCACGTTTATGTGAAAGGACATGTGAGCCGGCCACTGTCCCCCCACTGCCTGCGACATGCACGTTCCTCCCCAACCTGAAAGAGATGCGTCTGTGAACACCGAGATGTGTGACGTAACTCTGCCTCGGGCCACACCCTCTGACAGGACGTGGGGACTTTTCCAATAGGTTAAGTCTGAACCCACGGAAAGAGGGATGGCCACCATGCGCCTCTTCTGTCGCACGAAGAAGACCCAGGGGAATCGCCCCGTGGTCGGCTGCCATCATGCCGAGCAGCCGCATCACGGAGAGGGCTGTCACCACACTGCGGGGTGTGACGCGTCGAAGGAGAGGGGGCGAACTGCATGGTGTACCCTCTGCTGATCAGCAGCCTGCTCATCCATCTGTCCATCAGACACACGCGCTGCCACTCCGAGAAACACTCTGAGAGTGGGCGCACATGCTCGAGATGTGTTGTGGTCGTCATGACGACGAGCCACGCCAGAGCCTTTGCCGCCGCTGCCCGTGAGGCAACCCAAGGTGGGCCTAGAGCGAAAGGGCTGTGAGGAAGCCTCCACACGCTGCGTTTCACTCCGACTCTCATCATGAGGCGCGTACACGCTCAGAGGATGAGTGGAGGTGTGTGCAGTGATATTCACATGAGGCGTTACCACGGCGCTCATGGGCTTATTGTGACCGTGTGTAGGTGGCGTATCTCGGACAGAGGAATGCCGCGAGGTCTGTGGTTTAATAACCGAAAACTTATAACCACCAGGCCTCTGCAGCGAACCCTGCTGCCTACTAATCAACAGATTGGAGGCAGCTGACGTAGTTACTGTGCTCTGCAACTTATTAACCGATAGATTAAAATGTGCTGGCTTTTGTAACAAACCCTGCTGGCTATTAACCGATAGGTCATAGGCAGCTGGTTCACCCAGAGTGGGGGATATGTGAAACACATTTGAAACTGATGACTCAGACAAAAGGTTGGGAAATAAGCTTTCATTTTTATTTCCTTCACACTCGCCCCCAAACCGTCATGGCCGGCTCTGCTTCTTCGGCGACTCTCGTGGAGCAGACGACGAACGGGAGTACCTCACTCCCCTTTGACCCCCCCTCTCCACTGGTGGGGGGGCGGAGGCGCGGGACGGTGGGAGGGGGGAGGGGAGAGCCGCATGGTGAGCCATGGAGGGAAACGGGGTAGGAGTCGTCCGACTCCTGCCCCGCACTCGGCTCCAGAGACAGGCTGTCGTCCCTGTGCTCCTGGACGGGCCAATCGTCCTCCTCAGCCGAAGCAGCTAGAGCGTCCGCTCTTCGCTTCCTGTCGGCTGACGGGAGACGGGCACAATGCGAACAAGCGAACTGCTGGCTGAGAGCAGCGTACGCGTGCTCTGGCCCCAGGCAGGATTCGCATATCGCGTGTAGGTCATAGCTCATGATATACCCCATCTTACATGAGGGACAATCACGGACACAATTGTTGCTCATGTCTACTTAATTTTCCTGTGCTTCAGTACTGCTGCTGGTTGCTGAAGAAAAGAGGGAGCAGATTGCCGGGCCGCCTTCCTATTTATATCGGAAGGAGGCCAGAGGGTAGGGCCCACCTTGCGTGTGGGCGTGGACTACAAGTGTTTCAGTGCTGCGCGGGGGCGCAGGGGGATTACCCAATAGCGATAGCCTTAGAGGGCGAAGCCATATACGAAATAGAACGGACCGACTATCACTGCCCGTCCCTGAAACCCCGGTTAGTGTTTGTATGTGTTTCTTTATACTGTGTGTCTCTCTCTCTGCCTGCTGGTATGCTCTACACGGCTGGGAGCAATCTCCAATCAACCACACCTGCAACCTGCTCGTCAGCCACACTATGAAAACCTGCAGCCTGCACTCATTCCCTGCCGGATTGTTGCTGTGAACGGTTTGTTGCGTGCCGCTCTAGCTTTTTACCAGCATATTCTTTGACAACTTTTGCCTCACACTGATTTTTGTGTCTCTCCCAGGAGGAATCCAAGGCCTTCCACACTCCCAAGACCAGCCAGGCCTCTCTACCCACCCTGGAACAACTGTTTCCCACTGCCGCCATAACCAACCTCCACTCCCAGCTCCTTTTTCTAATAAACAAATGTTACTTTCACCAGCTGATTCCGTGTCATCCTTTTACATGTGTTAATAGTCAAATTCCAATAGTTAAGTAAACTATCAATCATCCTAATGACCACAGTGGTCAGTCCACTTACCCAGGAATTTTGAGTTGAACAATTACAGGAATATTATGTCTTTATGTTCAAATAATGTAAACATATTTTTCGTAAATGGTTACCATAGAACATTTGCATAATTTATTTAAAATAAACCATGTTATCCTTCTCTAAAATAATAACATTCTGACAACATAAAAAATCTAACTTGCAGCTGAAAATGTTTTAAGAACAGTAGGGCATAATGTTCTAACAATGTTATCAAAAACATTTTAAGAATGTTTTTAGAGAACGTTATCCTACCTTTCAGAAGAACATTCTGGGAACCAAAATAAAAGCTTCTGCTGAAAACGTTTTAAGAACAGTAGAGAATAATGTTCTAACAATGTTTTCAAAAACATTTTAAGAAGATTATCACCAAACATTTTAAGAATGTTTTTAGAGAGCGTTATCCTACCTTTCAGAAGAACATTCTGGGAACCAAACCAAAACTTCCCGCTGAAAACATTCCTAGAACAATGACTGTAACATTATCAGAATGTTTTTAGAACCAAACATTTCTAGCTGGGTATATAGAGGGATATGAGGGATGTCTAAAATGTATGATCTGTTTGGTATTTTGAGCAAAATGCATCATAGGCATGTTTTTTATATATTTGTATATATCTGAGACCCATAATATTTCAATCAGGAGAGACGGTTTTGATGTAAGAATACATATTTATTGCCAGGAATACACAAATGGATGTAATGGAGTTTTGGCGATTAATAATAATAATAAATAATACATTTGATTTATATAACACACTTTAAAGACAAATGTCATCTCAAGGTGCTTCACAAGGTAAGTAAAAAGATATATAAAGGAGCATATTGGATAAAAAAATGGCAATATAACAAATAAAAATAGAGCATAAAAGGTTTAAAAATAAATAAATAAATAAAGTAAAGGACAGTCAGTAAAATGCGGTGTGGAACAGGTGGGTCTTGAGGCATTTCCTAAAAACTGTGAGTGATGCCGAGTGATTAGGCCCCGTTGTGCAGGAGTATCATTCGGGAGGGGAGAACCGATCCGATGAAACCCCCGGGAACTAGACACTGGTGGTGGTGAATTAATAGTTAGGCCCGGCCTGAAGGGGAGTGGCTTGGCTTGACCCTGGATTCAAAGGGACAGGAGGTGAAAAGGGGTTGGAGGAGGGTTGCGTCGAGTCACCTGAAATGACAGCTGTCAGAGGGGAGAGCAGATTTAAAAGGTTTAGCGGAGCGCTATGATAGGCTTGTGAGAATAGAGCGAAGTGATTGGTTAAGCTGGGGAGTGACGCCCCCGATCACTTATTGAGAGGAGAGAGAGTAGTAGTATGGCAATAGTAAATTAATGAGTAAAGAAGGTCTTCCAGGTTGAACTTGCGCTGAGCTTCATATGCCTAAAGATAGCATAACAGGAGACCTTTAAGAGGATACCTGCAAATGTCTGCAGATTCAGAGGAATGTTTCAATTACATCTGTAATGTGTTGTAACACTACTAAAACAAGTTAATTGGATGAGACAGAAGCCCCAAGGCGATGAAGCACATTTTTTGTAGTCGCAACTTCCAAAGTCCTTCGACTGACCTCATTGGGACCCAAAAGATTTCTACCCATTGGCTTGCATTGGGTAAGAGACTCCTGTAAATCTGAGTATATATCTTTTTGACCCAGCCGAGTCGAGACATGATGTAGCAGCTTGGAGGCGGGGGTTAAGACAAAGGCATGTTTGCATGCTCTATCGGCACAATGGATGCGGAAGATCCCTAGGAAATCTTCTGACCCTTGATAGAACAGTCAGAAGAACTTAATAATTTCTGATTGCTTGATGGTAAATGGACCGTACTTATATAGCACTTTATCCAGTCTTTACGACTCCTCAAAGTGCTTTACTACAAGTAGTTCACCCATTCATGCAGAGCAGTGCACCTTGCTCTAGGAACTAACATTCATACACATTCACGATGCCATCGGGAGCAACTCAGGGTTAAGTATCTTGCCCACCGACAGTGCTTGAATTGGGCCGGTACTCACCGGTACGCAGTACCGGCACTTCTGATCTTTACCCATGTGGTACCGGCACTTCTTACTGAGTACCGGCACCTTGCCGGTATTCAGTAAAATGCCGGTACTCAGCCGCCGGCAATATACGTATATATTGTAAACGCAACGCAGCGCAAATGTGGGTCTGACTCTGCCTCACAGAGGGTGACTGGCTGTCTACATGACGTGGCCTGCCGACATTGCCACTTTCATACAGATCATACTAATGCCCTCCATTGGTCTCTGTGTGTCAGTCAAGCTCGGGAGGGTGTGTGTTGGTGTATGTGTGGCGCGAGCGAGCGAGAAAGCGCGCGCACCGGTTACGTGTATTGTTGTTAGCATCTGGTGCTAGCTAGCTGCGTTAACGGATATAAGGAGCTTTTTCAACAACAAGGTGGAGGGAAAGTCCTTTGCTGTCAGACTGAGAGGCTGATAACTACAGCTCTGGTGAGGTAAATTACTCTCTGAGTCTTTAGATAGTTAACTTAGTTTAAGTTATCTCAGTGGGTCTCAAACGGTTCGGTCACCATTTATGTAAACACATATTTCCATTTGAGGGGGTAGTGATTAGTAAAATATGCATGAATAATACAAACAAAATGTTAACTAGGTGAAAAAAGGTAAGATAAACTTGTTGAGAGCTAAAACTAGTCTTTGCCGTTGCCTCAAAGAGGAGCAGGGGGAGAGGAGGGAGACAGGAGAGGCCGATTCAGGAGCCCAGACACACTCACAACTATAAATGAACCAAAAACAAATAAATAAACAAGTTTCAATGTTTTTTCATATTGGATATTGTATGTTATTGGTTATGGCCATGTACTTATGATTTTATGATTATTTAAATGTATACATTTTTGTTTCATATGGGTGTAGTCTCTTTATTTCCCCCTCAAAATGCACCAGATTGATGCATTTAAGTCCAACATTTTTAAAAAAATCTTACCGGGGGAGCATGCCCCCGGACCCCCCTATAGGATTTGAGGCCCGGCCCCACTGTTCCCAAATAGATTTGCAATTTTTTTTAAATAGTAACCCATCTCCATATGTTTCTTTTTGGGTAGTAGATTTAAACTAGAGGGCTATCACTTTGTGCAGCAACGCTATTGACAAATAAATCCAGCAAAATGGCACAAAAAACTGGTAGTGGCCTCAGGGACGAGGAGTCATTTAACCAGCCAGTAGGAGTCAAGCTTTACTTTCTTTTATATCCATAAAGAAAAAGTAAATCTGTTTACAGTTGTTTCATTATGGATGTTGAGAGGTATCCATATATCTCTTCATTTTGCTCTCAAAGTGCACCAGATTGATGCATCTAACTTCAATATTTAAAAAAAAAGGTTCCCGGGGGAGCATGCCCCCGGACCCCCCTAGACTAGAGGGTGTCAGGTCCACTCCCCACTTATAAAAATAGCACTTTACCACTGCACCCCCTCTAATCTCCGATGCACCCTGAGTCATTTTGTTTAAGTACAGTGAGCCTTTCTAAAATATACAGTAAAGAGACAAACCCACCAGCATTATAGGATATACTATGACTTTGTGCCAAATACTTGTTGCTGATTTAGAGTACTGGCATCTTTTTTATTCCAATTCAAGCACTGCCCACCGATACAGCGACATGTTGAATGCAGGGGCTGGGATCGAACCCACAACCTTCTGGTAGAATGATGACCGCTCTCCCTCGCAGCGACAGTCGCCCCTTCAGCACTATTACGGATTAAATGTTCTCACCTACTAAGTGCAAGATTAGGTCACTATTACAGATTCCAAGACGTGACATTTTGTCAGGAAGTTTAAGCGACCACTTTATTCGATGACACGTACACACTAACAGACACATAAACTATCTTTCACAGCTTATCCTCTCTGGATCTAAGTGCCCAAACTAATCTCTATTTTTTGTTTCTTCTTCCCTGTGTTGTTCCTCGGTTTTCTATCAAACTTTCTCAGAGTGCTTGAATTGTGTGTCGCTTCTTTTTCCATCAGTTGTTTTTGTCACTGAAACAAAATTCAAAAAGAGTTTCTTTGTGAGTATTCCAATATACTTTCCCTTTTCAGTCCAAATAACTTTAACACCTACTTTCGTACTCTCGCCTCCCACTTTCTTCACCTCCTCCATGGTTTACTTCCTCCATCTTTCTTTCCATCTTCTCCTCGCATTACAAATCTCTCTCTTTATTCCAACTGCTGTTTGTCCTGGTGGGCTGTTTATGCCTGAGGGGGATGGAGTTGAGCTCTGGTCGGTACATTGCGTCCTTACAACATGTCTCTGTGAGCTAACACACACACACACCTACTGTACACACACACACAACTCAGATTGTTGTTGATGTCTAATTAATTGTGCTGCAACACTGTGAGAGAGGAAGTTAAAAAACAATATAATGAGGGAATAGAGATATAAATATAGATATAAACAGAAAGAGGGAGAAGGAGTTTAGGAAAGAGAGACGGCAGATTAAGATTGAGTAGAGGGAGACAAGCAAATTAAGACGAGCCAATGATGGAGTGAAGAAGAATCCATCAGAGAGACAGTAGACTCCAAAGGAGAGACGAGTGCAAGCAGCATTACTTCTGACCTTGAAATGTGCCTTATTTGTGATACAAGCGCAGAAGGTGCACTAAATGGGAGAACCATGCAGATGAAGGGAAGCAGGAAACATGAATAAATATCAGAGGAACAGGAGTGTGTTGGGTGAAAAGTTGCCAACTAAAATTACATATTAAACTACACTACATATAAAAAAAGTAACTGAATCGACTGTAAACTGCTATTTTATTACATTCTCCTGTAAAATCTATTTAATATACAGCTCTGACCTTTATTTGTTTGTACTATAAGTTTATAAAGTTTAGTTTTTGTTGGCATGGAATGAATGAATGAGGTTATAATTAAAAGTGGTGTTCAAATTAGATTTTATTCAGATTTAAACGTTGTGTATTTCGTATTTACAAAACTCACTCCTCTTTACCACCCAGTAGCTGATTCAGTTTGGATAGATTTGGACAGTGTTTTTGGCCAACAGAGCTAAAAGCTAACAGACAACATTAAGCGTTACAAAATGAACTGCAGTTTAATTTGACAAAACGATTGGCTCAGTGCCTTGGCAATTGTTATTTAATGCAGCTTTTAGTCTTTTCAATATTATATTAATGGTGTGCCTCCAAAGAACAAGAGCTGCTCAGCTGCTTTTTACCCGATTAGAGTTTGTTTTTTGTTGAAATAGAAGAAGGTGGACCACCACCCAAGAATTCTAAAGAACGTTGCTTAGTCTTTTTTTTTTTTTTAATACATTTTTTGTTACCAAGGCAATTCATTTAATATTAACTTTGTGATGGTGAAAATAATTTTCGGTTTTGAACAAATGGTAAAAAACAAATTAATCTTCCCAAGAGTCAGTCACAAGTTTTGGAAATGAAACAATCCCAGTTTATTAGGCAGTAAGGCTTGCAATAGATCAGAGGGACACTGCATCTCTAAATGGAAGTCCTGTTGCACTACAGATGAATAGTTCATCTCGTGCTCAAACTCCCAAAACATATATAACAAGGTATTACTTATGTATAGAATGTTATTTTTCCCATTAGCTGCTTACTTTATAGTGCTGTATCTGTGTTATGACCTTTTTCTCTGAGGGCAGCAGGATACATGTGTATTCCATCTGCAGCCTCTAATTTGAAAAGTGATGCGCCATTACGCAAAATGATCCATTGTGGTAACCTTGATCAAATCATGTGCAGCCAACTGTGGGCTGCAGCAAAATAACCACAAGAACCTCTCTGTGCGTCTCTCAATCGGTGCTTTACAATTTCATATTTTTCCAGGTTTATGCACGGCATGGACACAGTAGAGAGAGTTCACAGAGAAAATGTTTTTCTGGTTTTCCATCTTCTCTCTCTATGAAGCAAGACTGTGACAGAAATGAAATGAGACTGTGACAGGCATCCCGAAATCAGAGCGCCTCATGTTGAGAATTTAAACTCATTACGTCAAACTTCTTCAAAGTGACTGTCTGCGCAAGAAAAATAAATGTGTCCCTCATGAACGAGAGATTTGCAGCATTCATAAAGGAAAAGTATGTGGCAGCAAAATAGGTTAAATAAAATGAGAGTTATGTTTAGAAATAAAGTCTTTATTAGTTTTATTGTTTTATGGCGCGTTGTTCCACTTTGTTATAAATCCCATTTTACTACTGGCAACACTATAATGTTTCAGTCAAGCCAATGCTGAACAAATTACTTATTTTTGCTTACTGAGACTTATTATTTAAAATGTTATATAGTGTTGCTTTGACTTTTATTCCTCTCCAATCCTGATATCTGCTGTACATTGCACACACAGCCACCAAGAGTATGGTCTTTGTTAAAGAAGACATATTATGCACATTTTAAGGTTAATATTTGTATTTTGTCCCTCTATGACATGTTTACCTGCTTTAATGTTCAAAAAGGTCTTTATTTTTCGCATACTGCCTGCAGCACCTCTTTTCACCCTCTGTGGGAAACCAGAGCCAAGTCTGCTCTGATTGGTTAGCTGGCTGGCTCTGCTGTGATTGTTCAACAGCGTAGAGATGTTCCACGTACAATGTGTGGGGTGCTAACTGATAGAAGCGTGAGTTTTACATAGTGATGTCACCATGTTACAGAGATAAACAAAGTAGTCCAATGGAGGCATTTTAGGCAAGTGGGAATTTGAGGGGGAGAACCTTGTTCTTGAACTTTGAGAAGTGTTTTATGTCATTTACATGCACAAAAACCTATATAACACACTACAGGTAAGGGAAAACCCAATAAAGCATATAAGGGCCGCTTTAACAAGATACCATGCCACACACACAGAAAACGGAGTCCAATGCCGTAACCAAAACACACAACATTTAGAATAAGAGGATTAATGCACTGGTTTTATTATCAGACTCTCAACAATAGAGATCAAGCAACATGTTACTTACTTACTGTTGTAGAAGCTTTTTGAAATCTACTCACACATGCAGACACTGAAGACAATGGTGTAATTAAGAGTCCTGAATTGTCTCAACATGATTCATGATTTCTTTAACTATGCATACCCAAACTGGGCCAAAGGCTTAATGCCTTTGGGTCCACATGACAGCAGCAGTAATATGTTTTAATGAGCCTGGGTCATTGGATGAGGCGATACATTTGTCATTTAGGTCCTGCACTGTAAAAAGTTTAACACTGTCATTATAAAAAAAGTGTCAGATTTTTTACTTGTCATATGTCTGGGCAAAGTTCAGTTATTTTTGTTTGTATTTCTGTTTGTCTCAAATACTGGATGGTTTACGTCCTCAGGCCAAAAAGTAATTTAACAGTCTGAGAAAAGAAAACCGCTCTTCAGTTAAACTGCTCACACCCTGTAACAGGTAGATCAAATATAAAAACGAAATACTGAGGTTTGCTTGCAGTATCAGGAAAACAGAAGAACAGTAAAATCTTTCCCTACAGCCTCGGGCAAATGGTTTCCATTGGGGAAACGGCAAAGCCTGTTGCATTCCATCACAGTTATAACATCTATTGATTAAAAAAAGACAGCTTGGCCAACAGACGAGTCAACACACAGGAGTCGAATCACAAATAAAAAATGTAAGCAATGTCTGGATCCCTTAGCATGAGTTTGCCAATAGAGGTCGGTTTTATGGAAACAAAGAATCTACCTACACGTCTACCCTCTATCTGACATTTTCAGCAATCTAACTGAGAAGTTTTATTGGTAAAGAAAACAGGGTTCCATTCATCAGGTAATCATCTTTTTTTTTACAGAGACAGGGTTCTTTTTTAAAGACTGGTCGAGTGGTTTGCCGACGGCTGTCTGTCGCTCGCATCAGGACGGAGGATGCTGATATTTTTGTCTAAAGGAAACCAAGCAGGGGTCATATTCTTGCAGAATATCGTAAGAAGTTTAGGTTTAATACTAAATGGAAAAAAACAAAGTAAAGGATTTAATTAATCTTCAGAGCGTTGTTCTAATCTTGAATAGTTGAATGTTCTTGATTGAGAGAGCATCATTATTGTACTCTATGAGCGACCTAAAGGAGAGCCAGTGAAGATCATAACTCTTATGTCTCATTCTTAGTTCAAATAAGATACATCCAAGTTGTTAGTGTCTGGATTGTTGCTCGGGAACTTAATTGAATTGTTAATTGGTGGAACTAAATTGCTTAATACATAAGTATTATGTTATTGGTAGATACAATTGTTAGGATTTACACCACTTTGCACTGAATTTTGTTCAAAGTTCCTGAGACAGCTTGGCCTAAAATCAAAATGGATAGCTGTCAGATTTGTAATCCAGCTAATTGAAATGTTGCAGGGCTCGACAGTAACGGTTGCCAGGTTGCCATTGGCAACCATTCAGAATCATTTCAACCACTTCTTGGCCTTTGGTTGCTATCAGTGGCCATTTTTTAACATAGAGAAATAAGGACAGCAAACAGCAAAATGTGCACCCCAAAAAAGATAAAAGTTAATTATTTGTTGTATTAAGAGTGATATTGAATTATTGTTGTGACCAGTCGGAACCTGATACTTAAGTTGCACGTGCATAGAGAACCGCAGTGACGCGTCGTAAAACCAGGAAGTAAGTTAGCATTTTTAGCACTTCCGGTTCCTTCCTCAAAAAGCAATGCATTTTTTCCATAGGGTTTTGGAAAATAGCTCGAAATAAGGTCTGTGGTTGACACAAATTTAAGAGATAAGTCACGTTTTGTTCTACGACATTAAATACATCAGCAGTGACCCCACTGGGGATTTTTGAAGAGTTTACGTGTCTGAAAAACGATGGTTGTTACCGAGTGGCTGAATAGGACTACAGAAATTGTCGAGGCCGTTGTACGTCATTACGCAGAACACGTAAACACTCCCGCTAAGTTTGTTTTCCCCTGTGTTCTGCTTGAAAGCAAGTACCTGCCTATCTTTAGTATCTTTATATCTATATCTGACCATTATAAATCTCTATTTTTGAAATTGTCGTTTTTAACACAGTAGTTTTCCAAATTATAGAATAATTAATTACCAGTGTTTTCCAATTTTAGACGGCAGTTCGTTTCGTTAGCTAACGTTAGCTAAAGCTAGCGCTACTAGTTAGCTACGCAATGGTTTGTTGCTTTGCTCCGGGTTGCAGCCACAGGTCTTCGCATGAAACGTGATTGTTCTATCGTTTCCCAGCCAATGTTTTCCAAAGGAGAGTCTGGATTCGTGCCATGAGGTAAGCTGACGTTACATTTTTGTCCATGTCACGGTGAAATGTAAATGATGGGTAGTGACTGTATCTACGTTTTAGAGATGGCGCTGCTAAAAAGACCGCAACACAAGTAAAGATAATGAATACATCCTATTAAAACCTGTGTGGCTTATATGATAAGTCTTATTAGTACAAGCAGCATAACGTTTCACCATGTAACTAAAGATTGTAGCCAGGGAAATCAGTTTGACATATTGAACTAATAACAAATCACCTCTGGCAGAGAACTCTCTGCTCCATAGCTTCTCTTGGACGTAAAATCACATGTACATTTTACATTTATATTCAATTTAATATTCCATCCCTCACATACTTTTGTATATATAATAACTTATATTTTGTTTTTCTTGTTATGCTGCTGCAACACAAACATTTCCCAAATTTGGATCAATACAGTAATATCTTATCTTAATTAATTAAGAAATATAACTATTATAATTAGTGTAGCAGCTGACACTTATTTTCAATATGGATTAATCTACCATTGATTTATTTAGTTCAATTTTGATCTATAAAAATGTCAAAATAGTGAAAATGTTCACGAGACTTATCAAAGTGCAAGGTTATATCTTTAGATGTTTTGTATCTTCCCAACAGACGAGCTGACAGGAAACCTAACACTCTAACAACCACAACATTGCAAAGGCGAGTAAATGTAAATTAAAAACAATTCACAATTGTTTTATTTCTTCTTCCTTGCAGTGAGGTGAAGCTGACGTTGCACTTGGTGCCAGTAAGGATGTTCCTCACGCAGGCTGAATGTTTCTCCTTCCTTACTGACACAGAAGCCCTTGATTTGCAATGCTTCACTAATTGTCATTTTCCTGGCTCCGTAGGGACACTTTACCTCCAGCACAGCAGAAGACCCTACCAGACCATCTGGAGATGCCCCCAACATTCCTGATAGGGAGAGCCAAAAATCTGATTCATGGATCTGCATCTGGGTTGCAGTGGTGAATGCCCTGACGCCCTAACATTCATTCATAGTCCCCCACTGTACAGACAAAACACCATCAAGGGCCTGTTGTTGCCCGAGCACCCTGGCAATAAGGGAAGCAGTCACACGCTTTGACCTCAGGACAGCTCCAAAGTTGCTGGCAGTCAACCTTCCTTTCCTGAACAAATGCCAGTTTGGGTTGGTTCGCTGACCAGTGGTAGCCACCTGAATTGCCCTCTTTTGCTCTTCAGACAATGCCATGCTTGCCACAATTGCCTCAGGTCCCTGATGCCCAACAAATTTGATAATTTCAGGAACAGTAAGTGTTTCCAAGCTGTAGTGTTCCTCTTCTGGCTCGGGGGAGAGAAGCCAAGAAATTCCTTAAAACCTGGCCCCGAGTCTGTCCCTCAGCCAGTCACGATCTTCGGAGGTGGGCTCTCTTGTCAGCGGGTTAAATTAGTTATTGGTTTCAACAGTCACATTAAAACAGTTACTAAATCAGCTTGCTATCACCTAAAGAACATATCTAGGATTAAAAGACTAATGTCACAGCAGGATTTGGAAAAACATGTCCATGCTTTTATCTTCAGTAGACTGGACTACTGCAATGGTGTCTTCACAGGTCTCACTAAAAAATCTATTAGAAAGCTGCAGCTGATTCAGAACACCGCTGCTCGAGTCCTCACTAACACTAAGAAAGTGGATCACATCGCTCCTGTTCTGAAGTCTTTACTCTGGTTCCTCACTAACACTAAGAAAGTGGATCACATCGCTCCTGTTCTGAAGTCTTTACTCTGGCTTCCTGTGTGTCAAAGAATAGATTTCAAAATACTGCTGCTGTTTATAAAGCACTGAATGGTTTAGGACCAAAATGCATTTCTGACCTCCTGCTAAATGATGAACCATCCAGATCTCTCAGGTCTTCAGGGACTGTTCAGCTTTCTGTCCCCAGAGTCAGAACTAAACATGGTAAAGCAGCGTTCAGTTATTATGCTCCAAATATCTGGAACAAACTCCCAGAAACCTGCAGGTCCGCTGCAACTCTTACTACTTTTAAATCCAGGCTGAAGACTTTTCTTTTTGTCGCTGCTTTTAATTGAACTATTCATATCTTAGACTGCACTGTAACTTTTATCCATGTGTTTTTTCTTTTAATGTTTATTTTATTAGCTTTTCTTTTTAATGACTGATTTTAAATGCCATTTTCTTAATGTCTTTCATTTTTTGTAAAGCACTTTGAATTTCCTAGTGTTGAAAAGTGCTATATAAATAAACTTGCCTTGCCTTGCCTAATAAAGATTTCATGTGACACATACAATTGATTTGTTGATGGGAATTAATGGGAATAAATTAACTCTAGGTTAACGGTACTCTTGCTATCACTACTCACCGACACTATAAACCTTGTCCCTCATGCTAGCCCTGACAACACCGGTGAGCACACCTTCATCTAGGCTGCACTGTTACGTGTCCTGACTTGTAGTGGTTCTCTCCTATCTACACTCTTCTTGTCATCTTTGTAAAACGATATCAGACTGGTAATTGACACAGCCATGACTTCTAGTTAAATTCAGTGTGGCTAAAATGAAAAGCTTTGTTAAAATATGCAAGCACGCGAAAGTCAAATTCAGCTTTATTGTCAAAAATTCTACATGTGTTATACATCCGGAAATATCGAAATATCGTTTCCCACAGTGTGACATGTATACATAAAACAAAACAAAAAGGGCCTAGATAAACGTGGTATACATTAAACAAAACAAAAAGGGCCTAGATAACCGGGGTATACAGTTTAAAATGTTAATATATTTAATTTAAAGTGTTCAAAGTGCAGTTTCAGTGCAAGTCAGTTGAAACGATCTTAAGTTGGCGTGACGTTGAAGTCGTGCGACCCTGCTGCTGTACTGGCTTGTAGTTCGTTTATAGCATAACGTTAGCATTTCGCTTTTGGCGACTAGATTTATGATTCAGAAATTATAAAAGTATGGTTGACATGTGGAGATTATCCGGCTGAACAAAGCTTGATCCCTCTCTTAAATGTGTGTCAACCACAGACCTTATTTTGAGCTATTTTCCAAAATCCTATGGAGAATTTGCATTGGTTTTTTCAAGAAGGAACCGGAAGAAGTTTACTTCCGGGTTTTACGACGCGTCACTGCGGTTCTCTATTGGTGTTATTATGGAGCCAGAAAGCGATGCACGTTTGCTCGTTTACTCGCGTGCGCGGTGCGCCGTGTCGTGTTTGTTTTACAACGAATGGAGAAGTAAATTAAGTTGTTTGACCATCGGGTAAAAAGTTCAGCCAACCCGTCAACTTCTCAAACTAATGTTCAAAGTGATTCAACTGATAAAGCGCAAGGTGAACCCGAACGAAAAGTAAGGAGGAAATGGGTAAAGTCTTGGGAGGCGAAACATTCTGCTCCGTTGTCCATTCACTTCCGGTAAAAGTTCCTTCAAAATAAGAGTCCCGATCTGATTACTACCAAAGTAAAAGTGCAAAACGAAACTTTACCATAGGAAAATATTGGCATAAAAATCACTTCTATAAAAAGGTATTTTAAATATAGTTAGACATATTAAATGTAATTTACAGCATTAATAATTAATATTTCATTCTTAACTGTGAATGGTTTTCATTTATTTAACATTAGAAATGTATTAGTCTGGCCAATCCAAGACTTCAATGCTGAAGGGCCAGTGGATCTATGGTGGGGGTCAGCACAAAGGTCAAGAAAACCCACATTTGAAAGGGAGACAACGGATGACCAAGAAACTAGTGATCTGTTAAGAACAGAACAACAGCTGCACTACTGGTGTTTTGTATACCAGCAATTGAGGGTGGACAAGTTTCCTACCATTTAAGTTTCAAATAATTGTGTTAACTAACTATTATAAAGCATTTGAACATTATTTTGTGTCACATGTTCATTATTAAGTTGATGTATAACTGTATAGTATCTTAGTTATTTCAAATATAATGTGACTAAAAATGGCAACCGTATTTTCAGTTTTGGCAACCAAAAGCTGATGCCTGGTTGCCAGCCTGGCAACCACTTTTAAAAGTTAGTGTTGAGCCCTGTGTTGTCAACATGAATCTGAGGATTTTATCTGGATAGGAGGCAATACAAATTCAAATAGGGCCTTATAAACAAAAGTATGCATGGGGAACTAAAAAAACATTGCCATTAAAAAAGAACAGACTGTAGGTACAGTACACATTATATAAATACTCATTATAGTAATTTGTGGCAGGATGTCAAAGATGCTTTGCGTGCTATAGTGTGTTAACAGAAACACAACCCTGAAACTACACATTTACTTTAGGCTCCATGAATAAAACATACAGGAACGTGGCTTTGGCATGCACTTTTATGATTTGTGTTTATTTGTGTGCTCTTTATTTGAGAACAAGTGGGGAAATATTGACCTCCCAATGCAAGGTTATCTTTTAATTGCTTGATAGCAGTGGTTACATAAGATGATAAGCATGCGAGCGCGGAATACATTTACTTTTAATTAGAAACATCATATTCCAATTCACCCTGCTTGTCCGCTTGTTATTGTTGTTGTCTTTTCATAGACGTGAGACGGGCATGGGGGGGGGAATGCTTACAATAGGAGTGATATGCCACGCAGGCCTTGATAGACTCAATTATCTCTCAATATCCCACAGTCTTTCCAACAAATAAACCTTAATTTGGCTGAGGCAACATGGCTAGCTGGAGTAGTCATGATTATGCACTATTCCTTTTTACTCAAACAAAACAAGGCTAAGTGGAATCTGTGGAGTAGAAGCCTAATATGGTAATCATCACAACCCCCCTCGTGCTTTAGACCCGCTCCTACACTGCACACTTTACCAAAAACAAACCTGTATACTGTAATGCACTCAGAAATAGATGATTCATTTTTGGGCTTCAGCCATTCGGATACAAAATATGTTTATTTAGAGGATTTGGGAACAATAATATGTCAACAAGAAACAGTGAAGGAAAGAAAAAAAGGGCAAATATACTGTGGCACACATACTAAAACCCTTTCCTTTATAATTATATTACCAAAAGTCAACACTTTTTATGGCGTAGCTAGATTTATATCACAATAAAAAATACATACAATCCCTATACCTACTGACTTGATCCATATTACTAATAGGAATTGTATATTGGTAAGGCAAGGCAAGTTTATTTATATAGCACCTTTCAACACAAGGCAATTCAAAGTGCTTTACAAAAATGAAAGACATTAAGAGCATTAAGAAACATATTATAAAATGATATTTAGAAACACTCATTTAAAAGCAATGATATAAAATGACATTTAAAAACACTAATTTAAAAGCAAAGATAAAAAAAAAAGATAATAAAAGTTACAGTGCAGTTTAAGATATGAATATATCAATTAAAAGCAGCGGCAAAAACAAAAGTCTTCAGCCTGGATTTAAAAGTAGTCAGCGTTGCAGCGGACTGGCATATTTCTGGTAGTTTGTTCCAGATATTTGGAGCATAATAACTGAACGCAGCTTCTCCGTGTTTAGTTCTGACTCTGGGGACAGAAAGCTGACCAGTCCCTGAAGACCTGAGAGTTCTGGATGGTTCATAATTTAGCACTAGGTTAGAAATGTATTTTGGGCCTAAACCATTCAAAGCTTTATAAACCAGCAGCAGTATTTTGAAATCTATTCTTTGACACACAGGAAGCCAGTGTAAAGACTTCAGAACAGGAGTGATGTGATGTAATTGGAGAAAGTTCTGACACATCCAGTCATTGATTTGTTCATTGCACTTGCTCAGTGTTTGAATTGGAGCATAGTCTCCTGGTGAAATGGTTATGTAAATGTGGGTGTCATCCGCATAGCTATGGTAACTTATTTTGTAGTTTTTCATTATCTGAGCCAGTGGTAGCATGTAGATGTTAAAGAGAAGAGGCCCCAAGATGGAGCCTTGAGGAACCCCACATGTCATATTTGTCAATTCAGATGTGTATTTACCTATAGAAACAAAGTTATTTCTGTCCTTTAAGTAGGATTCAAACCAATTTAGAACTGTTGCCGAAAGTCCCACCCAGTTTTCCAGTCGGTCTAGTAATATGTCGTGGTCAACAGTGTCAAACGCAGCACTGAGATCTAATAATACTAACACTGAAGTTCTGCCACTGTTTGTGTTTAAGTGGATGTCATTGAAGACCTTTACAAGAGCAGTCTCAGTGCTGTGGTTTGGACGAAAGTATGAGGGGCCGTACAGGCCGTAATTCATACTGGTCCTCTCAAACAAATACATTCTCCTTTTACATACATGTATTTTCACTCTTACACTCATACAATCTCCTTTTACATACATATAGTTTCACTCTTACATACAAGTGTGCCCCTTATTGTGCGTGGGCTTCGCCACATGCTGAGTCAGTCCATAGTTATCAAGAACACAAAACAGTTCTTTAGCCCCTCTGTCCTGTGGGTTGTCAACATGGATGTTAAAATCACCAACAATGACTAGACGGTCAAAGTCAATACACACTATATAGACAGCAGTTCAGTAAAGTCATCAAAAAAGCTGGCACAGTATTTGGGTGGTCTATAGATATTTAGGAACAGAGCTAGAGAGGAGCATTTCAGCTGAAGGGCCACATATTCAAAAGAAACAAAGTTCCCATAAGATGTCTTCCTGCATTGAAGGGAATCATTGAACAAAATAGCAACTCCACCTCCTTTCTTATGCATTCTTTCCTGATTCACAAAACTGAAGTTGGGAGGTGTTGATTCGATAAGAACAGCTGCACTGTTATTTTGTTCAATCCAAGTTTCCGTTAAAAACATAAAATCGAGATTGTGCTCAGTAATAAAATCCTTGATTAAAAACGTTTTTCCTGCCAAAGACCTGACATTTAATAAAGCTAGTTTAATTTCGTTAAATACACCATCAGTCAGATCTTTTGTGACAAGCTGTCGCTGACATGGAATCACTGCTAAATTTGATAAACTCACACAAACGTTTGAGCTTCCTGTTTCCAAGCTGATTCACCGCTGTTAATCTATTACCTATCAATACAGATATCGGCAAAAATACTGGCAGGCAGGGCCCGGCATGTCTTGGAAAGAGTTGGGAATGCCATACGCCCTTGAGCCTGGATCCAGCACATATCAGTTAGAGTTTGCTGCGTTTTGTACACACACATTCTTATCAGGCTTTGGAGACCGCAGATGCTGTCTTGAAGGGGGGGAGGTGGTTAACGTAGGCACGGTGATGAAGACGGGGGAGATGGTGCGCGTCTCTGCTTCGGTGATTGTGGTGGGCGTCGTTGAGTGGCGGGGGCAAAAGACATGCTGCCAACCCTGCGTATATCGCCTTCATGCAGTCATTGATCTCCAGGAAGGACTTGGTGCCAACCCTCTGTATCTCCTTCATGTGGTCGAACTCCAGGAGGGTGGGCGAGGGTGAAAGGGTGAACGGAGATTAGAGAAAGCTGGGGGGTGAAGGTGATAAGGGGGGGGTTTAGGGCAGTGGAGACTCCTCCATTTGTGTCATAATCAAGACATTCCTCAGGCGGGTGCAGGGATACTTCTTCAAGGTTTTATGCGCGATGTGTTGTGTCTTTCTCTTGTTTTGATTCCTCTTGTTGCTTGTCCTTGGTAGAGGGAACAGATTGATGACGCAAGCAGTTGAATATGTTAGAGATAAACAATTTCACTCCTGACTTGTTCAGGCAAACTCCATTTGCCTTAAAAAGATGTCTGCGGTCCCAGAAAAAGTTAAAATTGTCAATAAAATGGACAGAGTGGTCAGTACAGGCAGTTGAAAGCCACGTGTTCAGTGCAAACAATCTGCTGAATCTCTCCACTCCTCTTCTGACTGGCGGTAGAGGGCCACTGATGAACACCTCTGCATTTAGAGAGCTTACAGTTTCCAACAGACGTTTAAAGTCTTCTTTCAGCTCTTCTGACTGTTGTTTCACAACATAATTTGTTCCAATGTGCAGTACCACATTTTTCACAGTCGGATGTTCAGCCCCAATATGCAGGATCTTCTCAGCCAAGTCAGAGACCATATCCTTGGGAGTACTTTGGTGTTGTTCTTACTACACAGACTTTTTACATCTCTTACAGCAGAATCACCCACAATTAGAGTTTCAGGCCCAGTCGTTAGCTTTCCCTATAGCCTTTTACTTTTGGAGTAGCTATTGGACCTTACCCTGCTGTGTGAAGAGGACAGGTTATCCAGGTCATCAGAAAGAGATCTCCGGTTCTGGGTCAGCGGGGCGTATCTGTTCTGGATTGGCACACTTGGTGGTTTAGGTGGTTTATTTTTTTTAATCCCATACTTGCCATTGGATTGATGGTGGCAGAAAGATGATGTGATAAAGAATTGCAGTAAATTGCAAAGAAAATGTAACCAGTTAGGTTTCAGACATGTACTGTATACATAGTTGCCTCTATCTCCTGTTTTAGAAACTGCTGAATAATTTGAAAGTATCGTACAGAAAAAAACAAATTATAACAGAAGAAATTACAACATCTCTCAAACGGCCTCATGCAGCAAATTGATTTGTTTTAAATCCAAATTGTTCTACTGAGGGATGGAGCCAACGTGAAGAAATAGTTCTACAAATGTGGAGCAAAATGTAAGATTGCAAGTAACTTCAACACGGAAAATAAATCTTAAAGACTTAGTATGCATCTATTGGATAATTCTAAGGAAATTCCATATTTGAATATGTGTATTCAAGTCTTTATAATTATACTATTAGCCACAGAGGATGAGGGAAATGCTGCTAAACAGAAACATCCAGTTTACTTTTCATTATTTAATGTCTACTGCTTAAATGACTAATGAAAGACTTTAAGCAAAGATTGGACTATTAAATAACTTTTGAAAGAAAACTTTACCATTGGCCTTGTCAACACTTGGCAAATTATCACTATTGTTAGTTTTTTTCTACAAAAGATCCAATTGGCTTTTAAAATAGGATTTAAAGCTACAGACGAATAACTTTAATGCAGGTCATTAGAGAAAAAGTGAATTTCCAGAGCTGCTTTAGCTTATTTCACCTTAAAACTGCGTTTATGTGATAAGTTATTTTCTCTTCTTTCAAAACTGAGATCAAAATCAAAAGCAAAGCACAGGTATACTTCATCTTACTTGTGGCTACGTCAAAAGACTGCTGTTATCTTATTGGTTTATCTTTAAAAGGCTACAGGTAAACCAGGTAAAGATTGAAATTATTTGAACATGAGTGCAGTGATTTTTGGGTGCTTTGTCTTACTCGGAAAATAAAGCCACAACCAGAGCCCAGTCTTGTTACTGCTGATAATGTAAAGGTAGATACAAAATATTTAGGTGGAAGTGTTAAGATGATGTCATGGCAGCAGAGTCTCATAAGTAAGGGATTTGAGTTCCCAGCGGACGGCTTTAGACAGTCTTCAGGGTCTGCTCTAATTGATGCAAGGCAACGTTCAGTTTGAAGGCTTTCGACTGAAGCCACGAGATGGAGAAAGACGTCACCTGTTGGACCCTGTATCTCTAATGGATAGATTAATGGTCTTCTCATCTAAAAATGAATATCTGTGTGTGAGAAAGTCTTTCCCTCAGATTATTTTTTAAACCTATGTGACTTTCCTCCAAGCTCTGAGGCACACGGTTGTAGCAGACTGGCAAGCCTTGTGATAAAAAGGGTCCCTGAGACCTAGCAGTGCAATGGCTGGATGTGTGCCACACCTTTTCATGTGCCTCAGTCTGGCTTTATCAAATATTGATTGCATTGAAAGCCTCTGCTGAGAGCAAAGGGTCCACAAACAAACAAACAGTCAGTCTTTATATCAAGCAAAACAGTGTTCAATAAATATTTCCCTCTGATATTCCCTTGCCATACATAATAAAACCAAACTGCTCACCTATAAATCGAATTTTATGAGATAGGCTTTATAGGTTGCATTTTGACCTACAACTCTCCTATGTGTGCCCCAATAGTATCTTGCTACTATGAAAATAATGAAATATTGCCTTTTTGTATTTTAGTTTCAGCTGTTCCTGTGTACATACTCCCTTATATTAGATCCAACCTTGTCTACAAACAGTTCAAAATAATTAAATGAAAAGGTAGGTCAAATAGCCATGTTATAAAACTGGCTTAAAAAATACAATGCATTGATTGGATTGGTTGATTTTTTAAAATTTGTTTTAGCAAATTCGTGCCTGGGTTGGTGCTCTTCAATCAGAGTTCAATTGAATCTGGTTTGACAGTAAGTTTTTTGGGAAAAAATGCAATCATTGCCTTAGGTGCTTATATAATACTACTAATAATAATAATAATACTAGTTGGTTTGATTGTGGTTGTCATGCTAACATGCTCAAATGCACAAGGTTATCAAGCTGATATGGTAACATGGGTATTGCTCCAAAATGCCAACTAAAACTACGGCTGAAATGTTTTCATGGACTTTTGCAGGTATTTTGTCATGAATCAAAGTGTTTGATGAATGTCATTTTAGATCTGTTCGTGGTACTAGATTAAAAGTGGAACTATCAAAAAAGATATTTAAATCTATATTAGCCGGTCTGGGCCTACTTCTCAGCAGACCCTTGCTACGACTCTGCGTTGTGTTGTGCGTGTTTGATGGACAAGGAGATTCGGTTGTTGTCTTTAACCGAAACTGTGGCGTATTTATTCCTCTGCATGAAGTAAACACAATAATGCAGCAGCATTAATAAACATGGACGTCTGCAACACACCAGTCTCAGTCTGCCATACAAACAACTGAGAGACTAGTCCTTATAAAACATTCAGATATCAAATCTGTCACAATAGATCACAATACACTGTACAATTACAGTTACACTGGAAATGTATACACCACCGGCTAATTAGTATTTTTAGACATGTAAATAAAACAATAAAATAAACACATAGTACAAAACACAATAGACCAAAACATGGGAGCAACAAACATACCTGCATGAAGTAAACACAATAATGCAGCAGCATTAATAAACATGGACGTCTGCAACACACCAGTCTGTGGTGGGGATAAGACGCCATTAAACATGCTGCAGGTGCTGTGTGTGAGTCCTCACAAGTGCTGCTAAACAGTACACTTAACTAAAAGTTTGCTAAAACACTCAAACTTCTGCAAAAAAACTACACAGCAACACATTAGCACCATGGAATGATATTATAACCTTGTTTCACAGTTTAAGATTATATAAACACTGTAAACATCATTTAGAACAGAAATCTACAAAGAGCACATGACAAACTCTCCTCACCTCAGTCTGCCATACAAACAACTGAGTGAGAGAGGGTGCAACGCAGGTAGATGACGTCACTGCCGAAAGTGAAGACTTCAAAATAAAAGCATTAGCTCCCAAAACGGTAACATTGATTTGCACCAAATTGAATAGCAATTTATTCAACAATTCATGCAAAACTCAATATGTAACGTGGTGATGCTACAGGATAAGTCAGGGTACCGACTTACAGGGTAAGACAGTGACAGCGAGTAAAGTGTTGCGCAATGCGCACTGGATATACGTTGCACTTATGTTCTTAAAAGAGTTTTTGCAGTAGATTTGGTGAGTCCAGTTACTGTTTTTAATTTAATTAGCCATGTAACAACATGTAACACAAATTAAAATGCTCTTTTGTTACAGTGTTTAACGTAACTGTATGAATTGCAATACAAAATACAGTTTTAAACCTCTCTTTGCGTGTCTTTATTATGACGTAACAACTAGTCGACTGCTATTTTGAAAAGCTTGTCGACTAGTAAATATAGGTAGTTGTGAAACCCCTAGTACACACATGCAACTGCTTTGCCTGATGCTCACTACCAATGTCTTGACCTCTCCTATAGTGTGCATTGCTATGAAAGAATGAATGGATGAATAAATGATTGAATGGATGAATGTTCTATATTATTTTAATGACTGATTAAACCACAGCAGTATTGTTTTAGAGATGTTATATGTTTAACTGCTATGCCTGTCATCTCTGATCTGTGTCATTGTGTTGTCTCCTGGGTTCTGTAGTGCCTGGAGTCTGTCTTTTTATTTACCTCCTCCCAACCCCCATCCCCTCAGGAAGCCTTTTGCCTCCTGTCAGGTCATCATTGAAAATAAGAATTTGTTCTTAATTGATTTTCCTGGCTAAATAAAGGTTCTACTACTATTACTATTAAGTCATTCATTTTTAGGGGTTTACTTTCATCCAGAGTAAAGGCAAAGAGCCGGTCCTATTCAAGGGATAAAGGTCCCTTGAAGGTTTTCTCCCACTCTTGTTTCTCAGAGGTGATTAGCCATATCCCTCCGCTCTATACATCATATGGATTGGGTCTGAGGGACAGAGACAGAGCAAGAAACTATGAACGCACACACACTGGAGAGGACAGAAGGGCGCTTGTGCGAGTGTGCGGACTGTGGCCTGGCAGGGCACTGACTTCTATCTCCAGGGTCGTTGGCTGGTAATTAGTTTTGCTCTAATGGCTGCCAGGCGAGGTCAGGGGATTCCTGTAATCCCTCCTCTATCTGTTCACCTCCTGTTCACCTCTTACTACTTATCTTTCTAACCTATCTCCTCCTGCGTGCGTCTCCTCCCCTTGCTAACATCATTCTCTCCTTCAACGAAGTCACATGGTTCTCTTCACTTTCACCCTGTCTTTCTTCCAATTGACCAGGTTATTTTTCTTGTTAATGTCTTGTTTGCCCCACTAAATTACTGCACTACTTTTTGTCCTTTTCAATGTATCTTTGCCATCTTTCTCATTCATTTATTTTATAAGACTTTTATACAAAACACCTTCTTTCAACCTCTTTATCTAATTCCCTATCTCTTGGCCAGTTCTACTCTACAGATCATCGCTGGGAACCTGCAGAGTTGTACAGAGACTTCATTATTATTCAACTGGGATTTTTTAATTCACACATTCTCTCCACTGACGGCCCCAACTGTGAAACATTATCAGAAAGAACAGACCATCTGTGCCTGTATCACAAGCTACTACCGTCTATCCCTCTTCCACTTAAAGCTAACAGATGGAAGTGCAGTTATGTTCACAGGCAGCTCGCTTGTTGTAGTATTTATTTGCATACAGGACACATTCACATGCAGTAAAATATGCTTGCGTGTCAGAGGCGTGTTCCTTCCTCCTAATGTTTAGTGACAGATCGTAAAGAAGGAATAGAAGCAATTTCGGTAAAAGCTAGTGGAGCGTTTAGAGGCTTGGTGACTTAGCCGAGCAAAATATTCTTTAGGGTTCAGTTTCAGGTTTTAAATATTTTTTTCCATGATTAAGTAAGCTCCAGGTAAGATAAAAAGGCCTTGGTGTCAAGGTAAAACTGGATTTGACTGGACTGCAAATAATTGCCGTTTCAGCATCTTACCGGCTTCATTTCAGTGTGTATTTACAGGAAAGGGTTGTAATGTTTGATTAATACTTTACTCACAAAAAATCTAAAAACCATGGCATCTTAGTGAAGCTCTCCTCAAAAAAACGGATAAATCAGTAAAATAATGAATATTTTGTCAGTTTGCAAATACTCATACCAGCGCATTTAAAGATCACTTTAAGTTGTATGTTTTTAATTTAATTTGCAAAAATGTGTTTTTATACAAGGGTTTATAAAATGTATAAAAGATGAAATACAAATTATCGCCAAAAAGTTTGCAAAAATGTCTTACTTATCCCTTCAGTAAACATTCAAATATAATTGTTATCCATCTTAAAGTATAAAGTCTCTTTTAAGGAACACAAAGCATTTTACCCATAATTTGTAAAGCATGAAATTCAATATTATAATAATGTATCATTAGCTACATTTACACTTTATTGGGATGTTAACACAGGAAATAGAATGAAATAACTACATTGTCTTTTATCAAGCTAGGTTGACCAAATATCTGGTTGACATGAGTCCTTGCAGAGAACAAGCCTGCTGATTAATGTGGGAGAGAATAAGTGACTCTTGAAAGCAAGGACAAATAAATGATAATTATAGTTTGAGGTGTGTGTTTGACATTGCACGGTCGGTGAAGACTGTTACGACCCAGCCCTCTACTTAATGGTAGAGACTCGTTGGGGAGAACCGCAACATAGAACACAACACAACAAACACGCAGTATTTAACGGTGTTCATTTATTGTGACACAACCGTACTCACATGGCCAGCCGGCAAAAAGAACAAGGGTGCTGGAGGACAGAAAACAAACAAAAGGACAAAGGGGGCCTGGGCCAGCCACACCGCGGGCCGTAGGACCCAGAGCTTCCCTCCGCTACCCAGCAATCTAACAAAACCCTACGGGAGAAAACAAAGCCGCCAAAAACCTAAACTACCTGTTACTCCAGCGTACAGAAAAACACAAAACACTCGGAACTAGAGATCCTGAAACACTAAAAGGAGGAAGTCCACGGACAACGTCTTCCGGCGTCAAGATCGGGAAAGAGCTCTCTTCTCCTCCAGCTTCTGCTTTTCAAGTCCCCAGCTGAACGTAATTAGGAAACCTGGGGGAGGCGGAGCCAGGGGCGGACCAGCTGTGTCCGTGCAGCAGGGAGATAGAGAGACAAACAGGAGGGGAGCACGTAACATCCCCACCATAAGTTAGTGATTTTTTATTTGTTTTATTTACACAAAACAATCACAACATTCAACTAGTTAGCAAACGTGCTCATGACTAAGTTTGTCTTTAAGGACCACTCAGTTCACATCCTGAACAGGCAGACCCCAGTCAAACAATACACACACAAAAAAAACCACTCTGTTTTAAGGTGGTTTAAAGCCAGAACCCTAGCCAGTGCTTCCCTTTCGATGGTGGAACACACCCGCTGGTGGCGATCAAATCTCCCGGAGCGGTACGACACAGAGCGCTCCACCTTACGATCAGCTCCAGTACATCTGCACGCTGCGCGTCAGGAAAGTGTGCCAAATGAGACTCAACATTCATCAGAGTCTCCGCAGCGATCGGGGCCTCCGAGGTGACAGACGTGTCGTTTTCAGCACCGGACAGCGCCACCGGACAGCGCCACCACACAGAGCGCGACAGGTTTATTGAGATCAGCACTAGACAGTCCTTTTGTCGGCACAATATACTCAATGGTATCAGCAGCTAAGCCACTGTCCGCCTCAGTGGCATCTCCCCTCTCGTTGTATGGTTTCAGCATATTCACATGACAAAGCCGGCTCCTACGACCCTGGTCAGGAGTAGCGATGACATAGTCACGGTCACCAACTGTCTTCGTAATAGCGTAAGGGCCGCTGAACCGGGCTTGCAAACTGGAACCAGGAAGCGGCAACAGAGCTAGCACTCTATCCCCTGGAGCAAATACTCTGTCTTTAGCCCGTCTGTCATACCAGCTTTTCATCTTTCTCTGAGCAGCCCCCAGATTGGACTTCGCGCGGGTGACGGCACAGGCGGAAACCACTCTAACTCCCCCACAGGAACCGCAGTCACCTCCGGTTTTCCGAGTACTTAGCCACCGGCTAAATCATTCCCAAGATCAAATCTACTCCGTCAATGGGAAAACATGACCGAACCCCGACAACCACCGGACCTGGGACTAGATCTGATTTAAGCTGAATGCGATGCAAAGGGGAGTCCACATACTGCATCCCAAACCCCCTCACAAGAACGCCGGAACCCACAGCAGACTCCTCCGAGAGGGGCAACACACCACTCACGATACAGGATTGTGATGCCGCTGTATCCCTCAAGATGGTCATGGGAACCCTGTTGTTCTTCCCAAGTAAAGATACCATACCCTGCATGAGGAACGGAGCAAAAACCTCAAGATCTGATTTATGAGGTTCCGGTTAAGAAGTATTAATAAGAAGGACTGGCTTTATAGGTTTTTTCTCCTCCCGTAAAGCAAAACAATTCGCAACAATATGACCTCTTTTCTTGCAGAAGTAGCACACTGGACTATCCCTAGGTCCCCAATTCACCTCCGCTGGTTTTTCCTCAACATTCCCTGACCCGCTGGCCTGTAGCGGCAAGTTAGCGGAGGATGTGCTCTCCCTGACTTTGTTGTCACCAAACCGGGTCTGCCCACTACCCCTCTCACTGAAGACAGATTTGTGAGTGAGAGCAAACTCGTCAGCCAAAACTGCCGCATCAGACAGTTTAACGGGCTTTTGCTCGTTAAGGTATGTGGCTATTCTGTCAGGCAACAGCTTTTAAACTCTTCCATGAGCATCAACGTTCTTAGATCCTCTAGAGTTTTTACCCCCGTCGACGAGCACCATCGATCAAACAAAACCTCTTTCTCACGGGCAAATTCCACATACGCCTGAGAGTCAATTTTTTTTAGAATTACGAAACCTCTGTCGATAGGCCTCTGGCACTAGTTCATAGGCACGCACAATTGCAGCTTTGAACTGCTCATAATCCAGACTAGCTTCGTCAGGCAATGCAGAATAAACCTCCTGTGCTTTTCCTGTTAGCACGCACTGAAGCATAACCGTCCACATATTCCTAGGCCATTTCAGGGACGTTGCAACCCGCTCAAAAAGAATAAAGTAATTATCAATGTCCCTCTCATGGAATACTGGGATAAATCTAGTGTATTTACCCACATCAAATTCCTGTGATTGTGCAGGCCCCAACGGCTGAGTTTGGTGCGTTAATGTGGCTAACTCCAGCTCCTTCAAACGACATATCCGATTAGACTCCTCCTCTAGTTTCCTGATTTCGAGATTACCATCGATCTCCTACTCTCTCAGTTTGTTGTCAATCTCCTTCTCTCTAATCATCAGCTTTCGTAGCTCCATCTGAAGCTGAAGCTCGCTCATTGTCGGAGCGACCTCAGTTTCCTCGTCTTTGGATGAACCAACACCCGCTTCCTCCGACAACACTTCCTGTTCTATGAGTGCAGCCAACAGCTGTTCCTTAATTACCTGCTTCCTGCTCTGTTTACTAATCTGAATTTCAAACCTGCCTGCGACTAACTCAAATTGTTGCTTACTACATGTATCCAACTTCCCCCGCGTTGGACCAGCAACAAACCCCTCTAAATCAAAATCCATAACGCAATTCTTCAAGTTAAACTTCCCCCCAAAGAAACACAACAACACTGATACCAGTTAGGCTACCACACAAGCAGCTCTACACTGTATACAAACAACATAAAAAAAAACACACAGCTTTCAAGGTGCACAAGAAGCACTATCCACCTGCCCGAGACAACGCTAGGACGAGACCCCATATGTTACGACCCAGCCCTCTACTTAATGGTAGAGACTCGTTGGGGAGAACCGCAACATAGAAAACAACACAACAAACACGCAGTATTTAACGGTGTTCATTTATTGTGACACAACCGTACTCACATGGCCAGCTGGCAAAAAGAACAGGGGTGCTGGAGGGCAGAAAACAAACAAAAGGACAAAGGGGGCCTGGGCCAGCCACACCACGGGCCGTAGGACCCAGAGCTTCCCTCCGCTACCCAGCAATCTAACAAAACCCTACGGGAGAAAACAAAGCCGCCAAAAACCTAAACTACCTGTTACTCCAGCGTACAAAAAAACACAAAACACTCGGAACTAGAGATCCTGAAACAGTAAAAGGAGGAAGTCCAAGGACAACGTCTTCCGGCGTCAAGATCGGGAAAGAGCCCTCTTCTCCTCCAGCTTCTGCTTTTCAAGTCCCCAGCTGAACGTAATTAGGACACTTGGGGGAGGTGGAGCCAGGGGTGGACCAGGTGTGTCTGTGCAGCAGGGAGACAGAGAGACAAACAGGAGGGGAGCACGTAACAAAGACACAGCTGTTTCTCCTAGCATCCATTTCAGCCGGTGCTGTACGACAAACTATTGTTCTGTTTGGGTGTGACCAAGCGGAAAGAGCCGGGACGCTAATACGGAAGTGCCTTAAACTGCAGTTCATCTAGTGGCCAGTAGGAGCAGTCTGCAGAAGGGAGCAATTTCCATAGACCCCCCATGTTAAAATGCCCAACTTTACAGCAGAAATAAACATGTTTACATCGTGGTTCCAAAAACCATATTCTCTGTATAGTTAGATCCCCCCTTCATGAATATGGATTGGGGGGGTGAATTTGTTCTCAACTCATCTGTTTAATTAATATTAAGCCTTAAAGCTTTTGCATAAATTAGGGCGTGGTCACTTTGATGGACATGTACATGCCTCACTGTCAGCTAACAGCAACTTGTCCACTCTGCTAGGCTAGAACCATAGAGGCTACAACGTTAGTTAGTTTTAGTTACTGTACTTGACCCTTTAGCTTTAGCCGTGTTCGTGGTGATTGTGCCTTTTAGGGAATATTGTTACAAATACCAGACAATTAAAATGTTGTGCTGTGCGCTTTAATGTACTAACAGAAGTCTAAAATTATAATATTATACATGTCCCGTTCGCAGGTTGTGTGCTTGGTAGCTTAGCTTGTTACTTATTAGCCAGCTAAGGACGTAACCCTTTATACATACATATACATTTTAGTTTATGATTCAGCCTTGGGTAAGACTTTTATAGTCTATGGCAGGGGTCGGCAACCTTTTTGATATGAAGTGCCATTTAAAAAAAAAATTGTTATCAGCGTGCCAACCATAGGTGTCAACGATCGAGAATTATCAACGGGAGGGGGGGGGGGGGGGGTTGAGGTGTTGGACGCTCGTGAACTATCAGCAGGAGGGCGGGGAAGCAGTGTGTGGACTTGTCAGCGCAACTTACATGATGCCGAATTTAACAAACACCTTTAAATAATTGGTTTAAACGGCATAATAATAAGGACAATCGTCCGTTCTGTGATTCTCCAGAGCACACATGTTAGGATATTAGGCTCATGGAAGTGAAACGAGGAAGCGGAAAAACAGAGGTCTGTGATGTATTTTGTGAAACAGAAGAACAGCTAAATAAATGCAACGGCCTCCCAAGAAGAGCTCGCCTCTCTCCAGTCATTTAAGTTAAAGTTGGTTATTGAACCTGAAGCTTGTTGATTCTGCCCTCCTCGACTACGGTCTGGGAGCCGACAAGAAAGTTCAACACACACATGGCCAGTCCGCCCCTTTGTAGCATATTATTTCGATAACAGATGAGCAGATCGCCACTGGGCTTTCAACTAAATACACAGCCACGCAAAAACTGCGGCATTTCTACAGCTCCTTATGGGTACTGCAATTAGTGAAGTGCTTTATTCCTCTGTGGTGAAACGATCAGCACTGCACCACGAAGGAAAGCGGCAGAAAGTCACCTGGAGATAAAGAAAGCGGCGCTGCGTTGCATGCATGGCTTCCTTCTGCAGGTAACGGGGAGACGCGCTCTGGCGGCGGTCTCGTTCAGGATCGGAAAATACAATTTCAATATTTTGCACACTTATTCCACTTATTCCTAGTGTGCCACTGGTTACGGTGCCGCGTGCCAATGCTGGCAAGCGTGCCAGGGGTTGCCGACCCCTGGTCTATGGCTATGACGCCCATAATGCTAAATGGGAGCAAATGTTAATAGGGGACCCAATTATCCCAGTTTTGGCCGCCGGAGCTAACGGAGCCGCAGGGGGCTAGCTCCAGCCGGCGTCCCGGAGCTAGCCCACTGCGGCTCCGTTAGGTCCGGGCGGTGGAGTCCGTCTTTTCTTAACGTGTGAATGACAAGCATTAAGAATAACAAAACATAGCTAATTCTCTTGCAGATTGTCTCATTTGATAATGAATGTAACGTTTATAGGGAACTACAATGTTAGCAGTAACTTTGTATGCATGTATTTCATGTTAGCTTAGCTTCTTAGCCTGAGCTAGCTCTGTTTACTTCCAGTTCGGAGGCAGCAGGTCCCGCCTCCGCCTCTTTGCCCTTATTTGGAGCAGGCGGGATTAGACTCTGACGTCACTGTCAAGCCGTTAGTGGCCGACTCCGCCTACGAAGGGCTTCTCGGCAACTCTGCAGAATCCTATGGGTGACGTCACGGACACTACGTCCATTTATATATACAGTCTATGGGTGTGACGCAACATTTCCACAGCAATTCTTGGGGCTTCGAAGAGTTTTAGTTAAGTTAATTACGAAGCATCATTGGTCGTCATTAAGGATGAAATCAAATTAAAAACGCCATATTTCCTCACATTCTTTAATTAGGAATCACCCTTCAGCCATTAGACATTACATCATTATGTCAAAAATGTAAATTGAGACAGAGCCGGTGAATGAATGAGGATATTTCGTCCCCCACTGCTGTGTGGCACACCTGGCTCACAAAGGAGTTTATTTCCAAGCCCAGGATTAGGCCTAATTACTGCTTTAATTAGCAAGTTGCTGAGGGCCGCACCCTCCCCACTGCCACCGCCAAAGGCACACAGCATCATCAGACCGGGTGGCCGGGGAGGGGGCCGATCAAATGAGATCTAATTGATGGCAGCTTAACATCATAAAGCTGATGATTTGGGAGGCTGGTGCTCAGCTGAGTCAAGTCAAAACACAAGAGGGGGAGAAAACTCATTCATATGTAATGGGAGTTTTCAAAGGCCAAAGAGAATATTGAGGAATAATTAGCAAGATTGTGTCACTCAGGCAAACGGGCAATATGTGTGTGCGTATGTTCGCTGGTAGAAATGTCCCACAGTTTTTATAAAAAAAAGAGAGAAGAAAGAGAACATTTTCATTTTTTTCGGAGTGTGCTGTTGACGTCTACGCTAAGCGACATTTACACGACTTGTTCAGGAAGCTTACATCAAATGAACATGGCACCAAATAAATTAATTCATCTCAAAGCGTCCTCCCTCGTGGTGTGCATTCTCAAAAGTGATTCAAATGAGCAAGAGTCAAAAATATTCATTTCTATAATTCCAAACATCAACTAATCACTGCAGCATGAGTCAGACTTGTGCCTTGGATTTTACAGATTGAAAAATAATTAGCACAGCACCCTAGAGGTCCGGTTCTTTCCCCCCCCCCATAACTGCGGAAAATTACTTACATGGCCATTTCCATTGGGGAGAAATTCACTCTGGACTAACTGAGATAATAACTCAGTCATTATGTAGGCCTCCACTGATACTAATGCTGACCACAAAGGGACCAAAGAGAGGGACCAACAGACTGAGTGACAGACAGAAATGGTGGGTCCAGTAATAGGGCTGGCTGCAGTTGGTTTTATGGCCTCATCTTAAAGTCTTAATGGCTTTCAGAGGAATAGGCTGTTTGGCTGTCTGGTAGACAGCAGGTCTGGTCTTCTTCTCTAATAACTCCCATTGCAAAGAGTTCCCAGAAACTCACGGCTGTAAGACATAATAATACAAGCTTATGTTTATGGGTATTGACAAAGATTATAATGAACAACGACAGTGTGCGATAAATCTCGCATTAACAGCGCAAAGCTCCAGCGGAAATATAGCTGACCATTAGGATATAACGATAAAACAACAATGCTTTATGTCTTATACTTCTAAAAGGATCCAAATATATATCAAAGCTCAAATACTCTCTGAATCACACTAATAGAAGCCAGAAGAGCTGTCTAGTCAGTAATTCAAGAAAATTCATCATGAAATACTGTAGATTTTTGATTTGAATTCTGATATTGTGTTTGCTATTGGGTCCCTAATAGAGTTTTTGACAAGTGAATCCATCATGGTATGTGATAATTGATTAGGGGCAGTGGTGTTGTCACATTTCCTCAAGAATCAATGGATGGTCGTGTTTGAATAATCTGATTTACCAGTTCAAGGACACAGCCATACGATAGGACCGATACTGTGCTTTAGGATACCTTTTAGTTTGTGGTTGAAACTACTTTAGAAAAGTGTTGATTCACATCTATGGTCATTTTGGAGGCTAAAGCTTGTAGTGTTATTGAATTTTCTGAACATATATCTGTTAGAAAATTTAGTCTGCCCTATGTATATCAATGAGGCTTTATATTGTAAGATACCATTGGAAACACAGAAAAATGACCTAATAAATGACCATGTGTTGCGATTATTCTCAATATATATTAATGGTTATTTACAATTTACCTAAAAAAACGATTGGTTTGTAATATATTATTGGTACACTGAAGAGATTATACAAGAAAAACTAAATGTAGCCATGCATATGTATCAATAGCAAGAAGTTAAAATAAGAGCAATGACAACACGGGTAAAAACTAGCCCTCAGAACAGTGAACCATTTGCTGGACCATTATGTGGGTTGTAGTTATTACTGCTGAATACCAATGCTGTATGGTTTGCCATTGAGTCGACCCAACTTATATCTGTGAGATGCTGCAATTGGCACATTTAAAAAAAAGTATACATTTACTCAAAACAATTTTCTCTATTTCCAGTCAAACTAAGATCGGAAAGCCATTTCTAAAAAACAAAACAAGTAGAAACCGTTATATTTATATTGGAAACATTGACTAGCTTAAAGCAGGAAGGAAAAAACTATTACGGCAAAGACAAATACGTAATATGGAAATTATAAAAGGAGTAACTCTTCAAAAAAGAGCAACTGGATTGAAATTGTTTGGAAAATATTCCTTAACTCAAGCAGTAGCTTCAAATAAAAGGAGTATGAACGGTATAAACACATCTGATTAACTTATGACGTATACTTATTTTACGTCTTACAAAAAACAGCATCTCCAATTATAATCTTAGCTCTATAAATAACCTTACTTGTGCCACAAACCTGAAACCAGCCTGTCCTCCTACAAATAAACGACCAAATAGGTTGATTGTTCAGCAGCTTATTACGACCCATAGTCACGTTTTAAAGTGTAGCACCTCTAGTGGTCGTGTAAGAAACAACATGCTCCTGTTGATTGCAAACGCTCCGGTGGGTCGTTTATTCACAAATAACCCTCTCTGGGAAATCCTAAATTGTGGAATAGTTTGGCCATTAAAATGCTTTTTGATTAGATTTCTAGCGAGAAGTGTATATTTTACTTTTCAAATCTACGTCCAGTGGATGTGTAGGATCTACAGTTTGATAGATATTACGAAGATGATTTGAGATCTCGCCAGGATAACGTGTATGTACTATACTACGTCTTTCCGCAGCGTCCATGTAAAGTTGGTGTCAACCCTCACGGGGTGAAAACAGTATTTCCGGTCTTGAAGTTTTCATAATAAAACCGGAAGTATTCCCTTCACTGTCAAATGATTACAAAGTGATATCTGCATTACTCATCCACTAAAAAACATCAGTTTATCCTTGTTAATTACAAAATATTGATTGGTTTAAATTGTGTACAATGCTTTTGTGTTTTTAACCTTCGATTCGGAGAAACAAATAGTTTTTTCGGAGTTTAAACACAACAGAGTTTCCGAAGACACTACACTACCCATAATCCCGAGCTATCGTTTGGGACTACAACATCCGCTTTGCTTTACAAACCCCATGATTAGTCCTCAAGCTCTGTGATTGGATGTTGGAGTGCGACAAGGTTACGCCAAGCTCTTTGAAATGGAATGAAAACACAGCAGACTATCCAAAACTGGACTCGAACGGATCTACTCCACTACAATTCAGAGGTTAACCTGGTATTTTTATTACACTACATGTATTTTAGTTACTTTGCAGATTCTGATTAATGATGTGAAATATAAACAACCTTTAAAGAAGACTTTAGTCAAACCTGAGTAAAATTCAGGGAAGGTGATTGTCAAGTGACAAAATAAACTATGCAATATATTAGACATTAAGTACTTTGTCAGACTTAATATTTATCTGTTGATACCCCCCAAGTTTTTTTCTTATTCAAAAGAAGACCTTAACTTAAATTATTCTTTAATGTTTAAATAAAGCCTTATTAGTGTGTCTGTTTTGCACATCCTCCTATTAATATCTTTGGACGTCCTCCACTAGCTGTTTTATTGTAGAGATCACTACAGTATCTTCTTGATATTTTCTATTCTATATTTCTATCATTGACTTTCTACTTTCCCCCTAATTTGTATGTAGGCTACTCTTAATAATTAAATGTTTTCATCAAATATAACATATTCAACAAAAAAATGCAATAACGCGCTTTAACCACTAGGCGGTGCGGGTTAAAAAAGTGTCAAACTGTAAGAAAAATACAGTTTCAGTCTCTTCAAGCTTATGCATTTTACCATGAACCTGTATAGACCTGTAACATTCAACTGCATGAGGAGTTGGAAAGGTAGTTTCTGAAGATGTTAAAAATAACACAGCATACAATGCCATAATAACTTTGTATTATTAGTGTAGGATACTTGTGTATGTATAATATCTGAAGATGTGTAGTTTTATTCATGTTTTCACATAATTGTACAGGATATTGCTATATTTCAGATATTGTAGTTCTACACATTAATATCTGATTTGTAAAACATCACAGACAGAAAGGTATATCTGTCATTTAATGGTAAACTATTGAAATTCTGAATCCTTAGATGTGTCTCCTAGGGATGAACGATTAATCGATTTTAAATCGAAATCGCGATTTTAAATGATGCGATTATCAAATCGCAAAGCCTGCAATTTTTTTTTTTTACAATTTTTTTTTTCTTCTTGTGTGTCAGTCATCCACACCAATCAGAAGTGCTGTGCTCCACATGTACCAGCCATTGTTAATCAATCAGACATGGCCCATGATAGAAGGTGATAGACAGATTGATCCAATCACCTGCCAAGTGCTTTTGAAAGTACCTGCCCTTTCCAAATGGCTTCCAATGGAGCTTTCCTAGATGGTTTGGTGAAACAAACCATCTGAGTCAGGTTAGTAATGCTCCATCACATGTTTTACATCTATTACAGGGTGAATCTTAAACTGAAGCTTGACTTTAAAGCAACCCAACGGAAGTTTCATGTAAGTTTAGTTCTTTCACTCGTAGCTCGGGCTGCGGGGGTGCTAGAGACGGGAGTACGTTGATACGACCTTCCTAGCCGGAGTTATGGCCGCATTTTACAATAAACCTCCGTTGGGTCGGTTAAAAACAAATATCGCAATTCGAATTGCAATCGCAATATTTGTCAGAAAAATCGCAATTAGATTTTTTCCCAAAATCGTGCAGCCCTAGTGTCTCCCATCACCCAAAACCCCTGACTATTTTCTCAACTCAGTATTTACATTATTTAATTCAAATAAAATCAGTAATATCTTTAAAAACTACAAGTCCTTTTCTATCAGCTGTGCACCAATTGGATCAAATATAAAAGTCAGCCGAATTAGTGTTGATACTGCGAGGAGACATATTGTGTGAAAAGAAATTGAAGATGTTGTGTAATTGCTGATACATTTATGATCCACGTCACGTATCAGTTTCGGCGGCAGTTCTTCCAGTTTGTCTAGAAGTCTTCTAATCAGGGTTAGGGCTAAATAACTATGGCAGATGTTTCATATGTAATGCAGCCGAACCGTGTATTACAATGCCGTTATGTGATGACTTTCAAAGACAAAAGCAAGCACACTCGAAATGTTTTCGGATTTCACATCGCATAAACACTATATCCCAACGTGCATTGCGGCTAAAACATCCAGGATTATGGGTAGTTCGATGTTTTAGCCTATCAAAACATCTGAAAAAAGAAATGTGTCTCAGAATCGGATAAACTGATGTTTTTTAGTAGATGAGTACTGCAGATATAGCTTTAAAATCATTTGACAGTGAGGGGAATACGGTTTTATTATGAAAACTTTGAGACCTAAAATACTGTTTTCACCCGGTGAGGGTTGACGCTAACTTTACATGGACGTTGCCGTTACACGTTCTCCTGGCGAGACCTCAAATCATTTTCGTAATATCTATCAAACTATAAATCCTACACATCTACTGGTCGTGGATTCTAAAAGTACAATATACACTTCTCGCTAGAAAATCTAATAAAAAAGCATTTTAATGGCCAAACTATTCCACAATTTAGGATTTTCCAGAGAGGGTTATTTGTGAATATACGACCCTCCAGATTGTTTGCAGTCAACGGGAGCACTAGAGGTCGAAAACTTTAAGACGTGATTATAGCTCGTAATAAGGGCTTGAACAATCGACCTATTTGGTCGTATGAGTTGGAGGACTTGTTGACTGAAACCAATAGAACAGCTGTACAAGAGAGCTATCAAGGTTTTTTGACAGAAAGCCAAATTCATACCACCACTGTACCATCCTTAAAAAATACAATTTCTTAAGTTTTGACAATTGCAAGTCTTTTAAAAGTATGTGTTTTTTTTATAAATGTTTACATGGACTGGCCCCCCTCCCTCAGGGGAATTCATCCACAAAAACACACTGGACGCTGCACCAGAGGATACTGTGAGGTCCACCGTAGACGGACCACTTTTGGACAACATGTCCTCTCCCTTAAAGACCCTGTGAAGTGTGCACCTGTGCATGATCTGTTATGCTAATACGTATAGTAATGACCAAAATTGTCCATTGGAACCCATATCAAAAGATGTTGGAATAGCAACGAATTTGACGAGTTTTGAATTTTCCGGGGAAATCTGCAGTCGACCTTCGCCTTCGTGGGCGTGGCTTGCGATCTACTGCGTGACGTCATGAGATGGACGCCGCCACACTGTTTACATTCACCACCATCATTTTTTCTCTTTTTCAAAGTCGAATTTCTCAACGTTTTTGAGCTAGTATTTTCCTGGAAAGTGTGTCGGAGTCGACTGGAAGTGATTGCCAATCGAGAAAACCTGACAATGGAGGCGACAGTGAAGAAAGAGGGGTGAAAAACACAGGGGAAAAGATGCATTGCCGCTGGCTGTAGTAATGTCAAGTCTGCCGAAGTGGCGATGTTTCTGTTCCCAAAAGATGAAGGTGAGCCTGGCTGGTGTCATTGTTTCGTAGATTCTTTGATTGATCATGATAAATAAAGGCCAGTGGTCGATTCGAGAGAGAGAGAAAGAGAGACTGAGAGAGTTACAGGGTTGTTGTTAGCATCTGGTGCTAGCTCGGAGCTAACGGAGATTAGCTGTTTCAACAATAAGGAGAGGGAGAGTGCTCTCCTGTGGGACTGAGAGAGATAACGTCAGCTCAGGGAGGTAAACTGTAGCCTAAGTTATCTCAGTGGGTTTGGTCATCTATGTAAACAAATATTTCCATCTATGTAATATTAGTTGTATAAAATAGGTTAAGAAATCCTTCCAATGTTTTTTGATTATTGAAATATATGTTTCATATGAGTGTTGAGAGCTGTATCCATAAATCTCTTAATGTTGCCCTCAAAGTGCACCAGATTGATCACTTTCCTCATCTATCCTGTCCGAAAAGCTGTCCAAATCAATCATTTCTCTCACACTAGTGTCACTTTCCAGAGTCTCCGCCATGTTTACAATCGCAACTGGGTACATCTTGTGACGTCACAGCCACTATCGTCTGCAACTTCCGTTAGGCTCAGACGGCAAAATTAATAATTCATTAATTCATTAATTATGAATTATTAAAAATTATTTTAGCCATGAACAGGCACAATGATATGTAAGGAATGAAACTGCCATTTCATTTTGGTGCAAAAACATGCACTTCACTGGGCCTTTAAAGGCAGCTCTTTCTGGAATAGCCTCCAAACTGAGATACGGGATTGTCCCACTCTCAATAGCTTCAAAGGTCAACTCAAATAATGATTGAGAAACAAACCCCCATGCAATCACCGCTAAATGGACTTTAATACAGGGGTATCTCCTCTTGCTCTTTAGGTAGGTCTTGTATCTTCTCTTGAACTTTATATGTCGTTGCTGCTATATTGTATTACCGTGTCATAAATATTTGTGTATGCTGCTCTTGCTCTTTTGCACTTTTTGCATATCACGTATTTTGTTTTTGCTATGTTTGTAAAATGTAATTTTCTTAAATGTTTTATGTGAGGGACTGCGGATGGAAATTAGCTTGAAGCTAAATCTGGCACTGTTACGCTTGATACATTTTAATGTTTTAAGTGTTCATTACTGTGCATTGTCCCTGCCAAATAAAAGATTAAATTAAACCTATTTTAAATGAGGTTTCAGGGTCAGTCAATACCTGAGCAGGTGACCTCATTTCCTGTTTTCCCTGTGGAATATTCTCTACATCCCACAGTCATGTATTCACATTAGGGCTATCAGTCGATTAAAATATTTAATCGCATGATTGTCCATAGTTAATCGCGATTAAACGCAAATTAATCGCACATTTTTTATCTGTTCTAAATGTTCCTTAGAGGGATATTTTTCAAGTTTTGAATACTCTTATCAACATATGAGTGGACAAATATGCTTTATGCAAATGTTTGCTTATTATCATTTGAACAATGACAAATATTCTCATGAATATTAAACATAACAACCTCTGAACATTACAAATATCCGCCTCAATTCAACCTGGAACCTCTCTCATACAATACAATAATACAATACAAAGTGTGTGTGTGTGCGTGCGTGCGTGTGTGCGTGTGTGCGTGTGTGTGTGTGTGTGTGTGTGTGCGTGCGTGCGTGCGTGTGTGTGTGTGTGTGTGATGGATCGTTGGAGCTATGTGCAGCTCAAGGCATATGCTCGAACGGGAGCTGCCTGGACGCTGCAATCATGTTGCGCGCACTATCCGTGCTGAGTGTGCTGACTTTTCGTACAATGTCCCACTGTCTGGCTACCTGCATAAAGTCAAGTGCTCGGCGCAGTTGTCGGCGAAATGTCGCTCCTCTGTTTTCATTGAAACAGCTCCTTATATCCGTTAGCGCAGCTAGCTAGCACCAGATGCTAACAATAACAATACACGTAAGGTGTGCACGTTCTCTCTCTCTCTCTCTTGCTCGCTCGCACACATACAAGGTCCTCCCGATGGCCATTCGGTGCCTGCCGGTGAACGTGGAAGTGTGGTCTGCCGCAAGCGGACGGCAGGAGAGGGGCTGTCAGCATCAGCTTGTAGATGGTATTTTAAACTCGATGCGCTCTGAAACTATGGGGCGGCCGAGGACAACAAATACACATGCGTTAATCGCGTAAAAATAATTTGTGGCGTTAAAAAAAATGTGCGTAAGACGGGGATGAGAGGTTATCGGAATTACTGAGTGAGAGCAGTTCCAAGAGGAGTGAAGCTCCATGAAATATATCTTCACACACACACAGCTGAACAACCTTGAGGTCAAGGCAGTGGGCTCGCACGGCCCAGAGGAGGCTACATCGAGGTTAAGGACACCCTCAGCAGAGGAAAAGACCATCCATCTGTTTCAGTTCTCTTGCTACTGTTTTTCATTCCCTCTCATCCTAACCACCTGACCTTCTCTCGATGCCTCCTCTACTCTACCTCTTGACCTCATTGCAGGGGAAATGAGAAGGAGGAAGATGGAGATAGATGAAAAAAAACCGACACAAGAAGAGAATCCCAGCAAATAAACAATTTAGCATGAGAAGTGGGGGCGGAGGGAGTGCAGGATGTGAAGGGCAGAAGGGAGACAGATATCCACAGGAGCAGGGAAAATGGAGGTGGGAAGGAGACAGGAGTATTTTTTCCTTCTCACTATCTATCTCTGTCTCCCTCTATCTGTCTCCTCTGCTCACAGGTGTCAGGGGAAAGCAAAGGAGGTGAAGTAAGCCCAGCAGGTTCCTGAGCTCAGCGCAGTGGGGTTAAGACCCCCCGCGGAGTGCAAGGGCCCCGCTGTAGGGCCCGGCATCACATAAGGGAAGACATACCTTGACTTTTTGGTCCTCTGTGGTGTGTCAGTAATTTCAATCAACTAAGAAATAAAAAAGAAGGTGAAGATTGTTGTCACTACCTTCAGCAAAACGAAAAAGCCACATTATATTGGAATTTATAAAAAGCCTTTTGAAGATAAATACAATTGGGTCAAAATGCAGAAATGACTATTAAAGCCTTGAAAGTTATTATTCCTTGTTTTAAAAAAAAGAAAATGCATTTAGTTTTTTCTCTTTTTGACATTATAAAAATGCAGAATAGATCATATTGAGTAAAAATCTAAGCACTCACAATGACTGACATGGACTTTTGTCCTTTACTTAGCATTGAACTTGAAATAAACATCATTATTTAGACTAATGTCAACCATTAATGACCTAACTTTAGCTCTGAACTCTATTTCTAAATGTACTACCCAGTCTTAGATATAAATGTAATCCTCAGACGATTTACAGAACTTTATTTTGTTATTCAGATTTGGAGTAGTTTGATTGTCCATGTGCATGCGGTTATCTCTTGCGACCTGGGTGGTTCATTTTAAATCCACTTCCTGATTGAGGCCAGGCTGAGTAGCAGCGTAATCACCCTACAGCGCTCAATGTGAGGCAGCTGCTGCTGTTAGAAATCTTTGACCACCTACAAGTCTGTCTAATTGCCGTTTGAATGCGTCTGTGGGATTTTTATCTAAACATTTATGTCTCAGCTTTCATACCAGTCAATACGAGTAATTCAAACATTGAAGTTATTTCAGAGAAGTAGTCGGCTGATCTTGAAATGCTGCGGAAATTGGTGTTGGTATATTTAAGTTTGGGCTTTATAAAATGCAGTGTCAAGAGTGGGCAGAGGCACTTTTAACAGGGTTTGTTGATTTTTCTGGTGCATTGTTGTACAGTTTCCTGTGCTGACATGTAAAGCCGAAAGTTGTGCGAACTGAAAACGCTCAAGGCTGCTTTCTTCCACACATTTATTGTTTTCCGAAAATAGGAGCCAACCCTGTTAGCAGGCTTATACTTGACAACCAGCACTGCCCCTAGTGGACCCTCCTACATACACCACAACACAGGCTTTAACACCCCTTGCTGCTAAATACAAACCAACTTTGTGCAATATGTGCAATATATATGCCATTAATAACTGTGTAATTTATACCTGGCCACTAAATCAATCAATATATATATGCCATTAATAACTGTGTAATTTATACCTGGCTGCTAAACCCTTGTTACTGTTACAAGGTATGTATCTTGTATTTTGTAGATTGTGTAACTTGCTGCTGTTAAATACCATCAAACTATGTGCAATATTTGCTTTATGTGCAATATATACTTTATATACATATGCCATCTTTAATAACTGTAATATATACCGGGCTGCTAAATCCTAAGAACTGCTACAGGATTTGATTTGTAGATTTGATTTGATTTTGATCTGTATTTTTGAAAATTATGTAACTGTTTTAGTTTTTATCTTTTTTCAGCATATTTTTTATTGTTTATTATATTATAACTTAGTACTTTTTTAGCATATTGTTGTGTTGTTTGTTTATTATATTGTAACTTAGTACTTTAACGCATTGCAGATATGCAACACTAAGCTGTCTGTGGCTCTTTCCTGCTGTAACGCTGCAAATTTCCCCTCAGTGGGACTAATAAAGGTATTGTGATTCTGATATACATTTTAACCCTACAACCAGAAATAAAATCCACAGAAAAATGCCCTGATGTACCAACACTGTACCTTCGGCTAGTATTTGGATGATCCTGTACATGTCAGATGCCAGAACAATCTGCCAGCAACCCCAGCAAGGCTACTGCATAATTCAGAATAACTTTCTAGAGCTAAAGTTCTTAGAGTTTAAAAGGAAAATGGAAGAAATGGTTGTGTGATAATATCTGCAAAAGTTATATCTATTTAACACTGAAGCGCCTCATCTCCTCTTTGTCGTTATGTCTTCAAGCACTGGGGCACATCTTCATTTGTTTCCTATTCCAAATCAATGTCCATCTCCATATCAGTCCCCCTCTTAATATCACTTTGTGGCGCACAGGGTGTATGAAGATCGATGCTGAAAAAGAGATCGGAGATTAAATTAGAATTGAGCGCGGGACCCTTTCATACTGAGATCCACTAAGAGTGTGTGTGTGTGTGTGTGTGTGTGTGTGTGTGTGTGTGTGTGTGTGTGTGTGTGTGTGTGTGTGTGTGTGTGTGTGTGTGTGTGTGTGTGTGTGTGTGTGTGTGTGTGTGTGTGTGTGTGTGTGTGTGTGTGTGTGTGTGTGTCAATGTCCACATACAGCACGGATGTACTTGTTTGATGAATTAACAAATTCATTGATTTGTTTAAGAGCTTGCTGATGAAGGGCGCTTGGATGTTACGTTTCACTGTAAAATGGATCATGCTGCCTCTTGTAATATGTCAGAGGTGCAATAAAATACAGACAGAGGACAGACTAAGATGGGAAGTACAGGAATGTTGGATAAAAGGTATTAACAGCTTCATCATCAATTTATCCTAATATGATTGGCACTTAGAGAAAAGTCTTTTAACAAGGAAACCGACTTTCAAAAATCCAAAACACAGCACCCCGAGGGAGAGTAAAACATTCCTCAGTGCAACACCAGAAAGTAAAAGCCTTTTTTTGAGAGTGAGACACATGATGCCAATAAAGCCCTCTTGGATTTGTAGTATTGTTGTCACCCTAACTCCCAATACAACTTCAGAGCTCAAGCCGTTTTGTAAAGAGAAAGAGAAAGATCTTAATGATATAGACCTATTAAATATAAATAAGAAGTCCCATAACAGGGCAAGTGTAAAAAAACGTTTTAATCCCTTAGAGAAATTCAATAGTGAAAAAAGTGATTCTTTAAAACTTGTGAATAAAAAACATATTTGTATTTAATATGCCTATTTTCAACGCAACTATAACTGCCAAAAAAGGTCAAGTGCTGTAACAAACGCTCATAATAACGTATTTGCCGTTTGAGGAAACCAGTTTTGATATCAAAATTACGGACAAAAATCAAGAAAATCCAAAATGTGTGGTTGAAAGATAGAAGAAAACAGAAATACATGAAAAAGAGGGTCTTGGTTCTCACTAAATTCTCGTGTGAAATGTTCCATTTAATGCAACACCATTGTCATTTAAGCGCTTTTGCATGATGGCAAAACATTGATTTGCCTTTAACTTGCGATGGATTATAATTATTATTTATTTTTATTTTAATATTTTATTTAGCAGGGACAATGCACAGTAATGAACACTTAAAACATTAAAATGTGTCAAGCGTAACGGTGCCAGATTTAGCTTTGAGCTAATTTCCATCCGCAGTCCCTCGGGGCTTAACTGGGCTCCGTTTAAAAATACATCGGATACATCGATTTTGACTGGTCGTTTACTGAACATCATGCATACTGTTTTTTTTTTACATTTAACTGTAAGCTATTGTTGTTCAGCCAGTGTTGAACCTTGTCCAAAGCTTTTGAGAGACAGGATGAGATTATTTCAGTCTTTTTCCCATGTACAAAGATGACCGCATCATTGGCATACATTTGCACATTCAACTCAGGAAATACATTAGGCAAGTCATTAATGTACAGTGAAAACAGTAATGGTCCAATAATGGAACCTTATGGAACCCCAGCAGGGTTGACAAGGTAGGGGGATTTGGCTCCGTTGACCAAAACACACTGTTTTTTCTGTTCGATAAGTAAGACTTTAACCAATGTATTGAATCTGCCGAAAAATTGAAATAAGTCAGCTTTGTAAGAAGCACTTGGTGGTCAAAAGTGTCAAAAGCCTTCCTGAGATCAAGGAAGACAGCACCTACATATGGGCTCGTGTCCAACATACATTTAACCTTTACCACAAAGACACAGTTAGCTGTCTCAGTGGAGTGTTGAGCACGGAAACCAAACTACATTGGGTGGAATGGAGCGAAGCCTTTGTCTAAATGTTTGGTGATTAGTTTTGACACCCATTTCTCAGCTATCTTAGAGACACAGGGGAGGATGCTGATTGGTCTGTAATTGGACATCATTGCCTTATCCCCAGATTTAAAGATCGGTGTCACCGTGGCCACCTTCCAGGATGATGGGACTTGTAAAAAGAACAAGATTATGGTCAGAAAGACCAGTCAGTAAGTTTTAACTATTCTGTCAGCTTTGTTTGTACATAATAAATCTATAATAGTCTTGGAGGTTTAGGTTATTCTAGTCGGTTTATCCATTAGTTGTATTAAGTTGTGATTATCCATGATCCATTTTAAGCTCTTTCTATTTTGTTTGTCATTCCAGTTGATATTAAAGTCTCCTAGAATAATTAGCTCTTTGTTGGAGTCACAGGAATTCAGCATGAGTTTTACCTGGTCATAGAAATCCACCTTAGCGGTGGGTTGTCGATACAGGCAAATCATGGTGAGGGACATTTCCTCAGAAATGTTTTAATTATAATTTTTTATTTTAAGGTCAAATAAATCAGACAGTTATAGTGCACCACAATATATTATCCCTTTGTATAGGCTTTTTATTTTTACTTCGGTACAAGTTTTGCGCTATTGAAGGGATAATAAACTGAGAAAAACCTTGGGAAACACTGGATTAGTGAACACAACACCACTTAATGATTGGCTGATGAGCACCAGGTGTGAAGCACCAATTACTATTCATAAAGGAGCCTAACCTACATTTACATAATTCATATTATACATCAGCAACGTTTATCAATCAAAAGCCCTTGCCATATTGCAGATAATATTATCATACACTTTGGGTCATCAGGGACCCTGAAGCTTTAAATGTTTAATGACATTGAATGTCCGTGTTTCCCGCTTGAACTACCACAAGCACTACTTTATGAAAACAGATATTGCTTTCCATAAGTTTGACTCCAGACTGCCAATTTGCAACTAATTTGCCATTCCCATTACATTGTCAGTCACGAAATAGCTTTGCATAATACTATGGACATAATACTCTCAGTCTGATAATCCATCATTGCCCGGTCTGTTGCTTCTGTGTGAAGAAAAGCGTCATTTGCAGCAAGTTCCTGGGCTGAGACCATTTTAATGAAAGCACAACACGGGAACACTGTGGGAGATCCTCTATATTCATTTTATTAGAATGCACTTTAAGATAAACAGATTTGTTTTCAACTTTTGTTTTATTCTTTAAATCATGCCCTGAATATCCGTGGTTTTCATTGCAATCAATCCTTGACTCTCAGGGTGACATGCACAGGATTTGGAGTGATTTCTCTCCCTCCCTCCTCTCCCTTTCAAATGTAACTAATATAAAACCAGATTATATCTGAAGATCAAAATAACAAATTAACTACAACATGGATTTAGGCCAGGTTAAAGCATCAGCTGCGAAACCCAGTACAGTTGGTTTGAGATTGCATGACTACACAACATCCGGTGCAAAATATGACTCATTATTGTTGGCTTGTGGTTATGCTTTAAACCTGCTTTCCTCAGGTGTTACAGAGGCTACACTGACGTCAGTGCTGGCCTAATGCAGTAAAGCCCTCTTATTTAAAGCTCTATGCAGTGTTGTATGCATTTTGTATGACACACTATGGCTTAAAATAGGGAACACTAAGGAAAAAGAGAAAGTATATTATAGGGATTTGCCTTTTGCATGAGGCAAATGTGACCTTTAAACTTGCAGGACTTTACTTGAAATAAATCAGAGTTTACAAAGTGAATTCTCTGTTGGCCTGTGTTGGCTGCCTGTCTGTTGTCCCAGCTGGCAGGAGATGAGTCATTGAAATTCAGATGTAATAAAGCCAACAAGGCAGACATACGGGCCTCGCCGATGTGCCCCCCAATCACGTGACAGAGGGATAATAAATCAAAGAACTGTCCAAACTCTTTGACTCACAGTTTCCGTTAATAACTCCATTGTAAGGCTCCCTGTAACATAAGGGATGGAAATAGTACTTACGTTGTACAAAACAACCAGCAACTTATATTTCAGCATAAGGATAGATTCAAATGCGTTTTGGAATACAATGACACATATCAAACTGATCTTTTTTTTCATTTTTACATAACCCCTCTCTTCATATACATGGTTTCTATTGCAACCAGCTGCTGCAATCAGCAAACAATAGTACATTTAAATCTTTTCACACTTAGCATAATCTCCCCACACACAAGTCTAACTGTGAGGCAAAGTTCCAGTATTTATTATCAGAGCAACATCTGCTAGAAAACTTGTAATTCTGGCTGTTGTGGTAATGTTTTTCCTAACTTATGGTAGAGTTACATCTCACCGTCATTTTCAGTGGCGATTAATCAGCCAATGATATTCTAAATTAATCAACTGTTCTATATCATAAGAGAAAGTGGTGAAAAACATGCAACCAAGTCTACAGAGTCCAAGGTGATGTCTTTAAATGTCTTGTTATGCAAGTTCAAAGCCCATACATAATCACCACAATGTGATAAAAAACAGAGAAACCATATTTTACTCCCATTTCTTCATGAAAATGTACAATCACAAGAGTCTATATGAATCGACTGATTACTGAAATAACAATAATGAAGCTCTGAAAGCGATTTATTTAAGAAAAACCTACTTGTGTTGTATGGGAACACATTTATTCCAGGAGAGTGTTGTATTCTTCTCTTTCAATATCTCACTCTGTGGAGGGACAACTAAATGACCACAATATGAAAAGCATTATTGAACAGACCCCCGCATGCCACAATACTCTGGATAAACCCTTCTGCCAATATGCTGTCTAATATAACAGACATGCAAGCCTTTATTGTGAAATGCCCTCTTCCCAGCTGTGCTCTCAGCTATAATTCTCCACTGGGCGGCTACTTAACATTCACTGATAGCAGGCCTCATGTAGCAGAGCTGCTAGCCTGCTGCCCTTTGTTGACTATCTATTATATTTCACTGGTTAAGCCAGTGTTTAATACTGGCCTGCTGCCCAGCTATCCAGACAGGGGCCACAATATTGTGTCTGACTGGCTTCATGACGCTTTATTCCTTAATCCCTGCAGCCACCCCTAATGACTCTCAGACTTTCCCTCTCATGCCCTTCCTTCTTCTTTATTAAAGCTGGAAAGGCATCTGTCAGTCTGTGTGACTTTCTGTAAAGCCGAGGATGATGGTGCATACAGTCATAAATAAGATAAGACAAACAATGGTGGCAGAAAATAATCGTAGTGTGGCAGCAGGTGAAAGCGACAATAGAGAGGTGTCACGGAGGCGCAGGATCATGAGAGAAAAGCACCTCGAAGGACTGATGGAGGCCTGAAAGCGACAGGAAATGGATTTATATTCACCACTCATTCTGCGCTCCGTTTGACTTTTGGAAGGGAAGCAGATGTGCCTCTGTGCGCACCGCAGCCTCTGTAGTTGCGCAGTGATTCACAGGCTTTCAGATGAATATGGAACAAGCCCAGTTCGCCACATTAGCAGGCTCATTTCCCACAGAGAGACAGTCAATCCGTCACTTCTTCACTACTCTGAAAGACTTAGGGAGGAGGGGAGTGGGGGGGGGGGGGGGTACAGAGAGACAGAATGAGAAACAGAATGAGAAACAGAATGAGAAACAGAATGAGAAACGTAATGAGAGCGACTGAATGACAGAGGGACAATGAGAGAGAGTGACAGAGTGAGGATAGCAACAGAAGAAGAATGTCTGTGGCGAGTTTGTTTTCTGATGCATGGTTTAGAGCGATGTGGGATATAATGTGATCATCAGCATGGAAGAAAGTCTCTGGGATACACGGGTCATGCTTTGTGAACAGCGGGCCAGCGTTCAGAAGTGAGAGATTGGCTCTGTTGTTTATCTACATTGTCATTTCTCCAACAAACGATAGCTGCTTCCGTCAGCGCCACAAATCTCTCGTTGCATGGAAACAGCGATTACCAGTGTTGACAGTCAACACCTAGAAAAATCATAAGGCAGATGGCAAAAGGAAGGAAAGGTGGCCAAGATCAACATTACTACAAAATTTTTAAAAATAAACCACAGCACAATGACACAGAGGAAAATGTAAAGTCACAATGACAGCTGGGTAAACTGTTTTCAACTAATTTCATAAAACAATACAGTGTAGTTAGCTGGTGTAATGAACAGCTTTCCGCTTTAGTATTGCAGTGCATTGGTTTTTGGTGTTTTGTTGGGTTATCACATTATAAACTATGTGACATTAAAACGTTAACTAGTAAATGTGAAGGCGATATACTTATTTAGAGTCTGAAAGGCTTCTATAGATCACAACATCAGTAGTTTTGTAAAAGTTGGCAGTAAGTTCTTTTTTAAGCAATATGGGCAAATTAGAAAGTAACTGTGCAAAAAGTAGGTGTGAGTTACCAACAGACAATGCAGATTTGGAGATTGTGTATCTTATAAACATCAGAGTACTCATTTTCTTACAGTTCAGCAATCAATGTCAAACAAAATTGTGAGATATGAAAAGTTTGAATTTGTATTGATGTCACCTCCTCCTACATGAAAGATATTGAATCATTGAAAAAACATTCTTATTTTTTAGTTTCAGTTTACTTTTTCTTCCATTTCAACGTTTTTACAGGGTTTGCCTTTAGTTTAAATCATCGAAACATTTTAACAGCCTTAATGCTCTGAAGGGTTCAGAGAACTGTTGCAGGCATGCACAATTTCCTCTTTTCACTCCTGATATTTTGGGCATTTGCATTACAAAGTAATGATTGGAGACCAGTAGGGCTTGACGATTAATGAGTTCTATCAAAAATGCCATATGGACTAGTGTATTATCCAATTCGCATGAGGTCCAATATGGTTGTTAAATGCAAAATGTGTGATAAGATAAAAAATTCTTGGACAGCAGATTTGTCCTGGTCCACAAATCATATTCTATGAATAAAGAAATCTTGCAAAAAATGATTATAATGATACAACAATCACCATTCCCTTCAATATTGTAAATCACACTGCAATTGCAATACCGCTCACAATTATTGCAATTGGCCATTTTTTTTAAAAATGTTTCAAACCTGTGCTTTTGAGAGTAAACTAAACATTAAAATCGTTTTTATGGACAGTACCATATAAGGGCAGGCATTGCTGTAGCACTAAACACTGAGATGCATCCCACTGTGAATGAATGTATGTAACTGGTAGAAAAAAGATTGCTTTTTTATAATGATCCGTAGTCGATGTGAATCAATCACCCGTTCTGCTTGGTGCATCTTTAGTAGCAAGCCCCTGCACTACCTTAACTCCCGCTTTCAAATGGACAATTAAATGGTATGCTGCTGAACATTCAGTCAAGTAGAAACAGTTAGGAAGAGGAGTGAGAGCCAGGAGATCCCAGATGCTGCTTGCATGGTGAACACCCTGGAGCATCGGGCTATAATGCAGATACAGTGAAGCAGAAGGTAGAGACGGGTCTGTAGGAAAACTCAATGCAGCAAAAACAATAGAGCAATGCAATGCGTCACATTGTGTAGTCATACCATCAAGATACCTTATGCAGCAAATGCAGGCAGAGAGCAATCTAGCTGTCTGATGCAGCAGCTGGCAAAATGTAGGCACACACACACACACACACAAAATACTCTATATGCACCCACAGTCCAAGAAAAGCACACATAGACATCAGGTTTATGCACCTTGACACACACTTACACACACATTCTCAGACCCACTCACACACCATACACACACACAGAAAATACTCTATATGCACCCACATAGTCAAAAAAAGCACACATAGAAATCAGGTTTATGCACCTTGACACACATTATCAGACACACACACACACACACACACACACACACACACACACACACACACACACACACACACACACACACACACACACACACACACACACACACACACACACACACACACACACACACACACACACACACACACACACACACACACACACACACACACACACACACACACACACACACACACACACACACACACACACACACACACACACACACACACACACACACACACACACACACACACACCTATAGGAGCAGTAGCTTGCACCTGAAAAATAACTATACTGCTGACATGCCAACATCAGCTGTCCGAGTTGGGATGGGGGTGAAGGGGGGGGGGGTGTATGGGGGATAGGATGATGGAACAGAAAACGAGATGCAGACAGAGCAACAGTGTTGTGTCAATAGGAACGAGTCTGTGTCAGTCAGCATATTTCTTTCTAACACATCAAGATGATATCAATTAAAGTGTTATTTTCCTGACTCCTTTTTGTATTAATAATTTAGGTTGGAACAGGTGAAAAATGCATGCCGTTGATAAAAAAAATGCAACAACTGGCTTAACACATATGAGATTTGCTGACTCAAATTACATTTAGATGCAGTGATCGATAATACAATTGCCGCAGTAACTGTACTGCTACAGCATGTTTTTGAATTGGATTTACAAAAGCAGTATAGGAATTTGCAGAGCTTTTTAATATAAGGTAATACAGCACAGTGACAGGTTACTCATTAAAGTAAGTAATAAAGTCAACTAGCCAGGAGCTAATAACTGCTTATAACACACAGAAGGCCTCAGAGCACCATAATAACCCTGTTGTGGAAAATGCACCTCTATGAAAGATCTGTGTAATACTACTACGTATTTATTAGCTCTGAGATTATAATATGCTCACTGTGTGTAATGAACTTTGAAATGTCCCTGCTGCATGAAATATGCTACAATAATTAACCTGCCCTGTCTCATTGTTATTAGGTGATAAGGCTAGCTTGAAGGAGGAAAAGCAAAAAACATGTCTTTAACTAATAGTTTCATTGCTGAAAAAAGCGTAGAAAGTTACCTTAAATAAAACAAGCAGGAGTTTATGGTTATTATACTTTTGTTTTCAAAGAGTGTGTATTTGAATTTGAAGGCCTAGAGTACGGAGGCTGACAAGTGCAAATATGTTACAATTGCCAAAACATTTCCAAAGATGAAAATAAATAAAACACAAATGTCCCAAATAGTATTTTATAATCCGAAACATACTATAAAAACGGTATAATCCCAGAAAAGATAACAAGTGTTCCCGTCCCAGGTGTATAATATTATACAGTAACATTTGATTCCAATGTACTTTATCTAAATGTTACTTAAAAACTGGAGAGGTTTTTCACATAATGGCAGATGTACTTACCTTTAGAGAACAGAGATAGTCATGTACAAACAGAACAGCAGACACATTTTAACACAAATCAAGCAGAACATTTACCTGGTTCTCTTTGATCAGCTCCTCTGCAGACTCTTCCAGAAGCTCCATATCGGGCGGGAGGGCGGCTTCCGTCTAACTTCAACGTGGTGCTGTTTTTTTTTCAAAATACCAAACAGATCCTGCATTTAGCCATGCGTCATTTCGCTCTATTTGCTCTATCCCAGCCCTGTTTTTGCAAGGGCTGATTCTGTGATGTAGCTTTAATGCAAATGAGCTGCAGCTGACCACGCCCCCTTGCAGTTGAGGGGGGCGTGCTCAGAGATCAGTTGCTGGGCTCTCAGAGGAGGGGGAGGAAAAGAGAGGCTCCGTTTTTGATTGTTCCATTATTATATCGAGTCGTTATTCATTTGTTTTAAAGCTCAATAAATAACAAAGAACACTTCTGACCGGCACTTTTCAAATTTTCTCTGGAACAGTGGTTCCAAAGTGTGGGGCGCGCCCCCCCTGGGGGGGGCAGAGGCATGTCAGGGGGGGCGCGAGAGACAGGAGGAAAAATGGTTATTAAAAAAAAAAAGATTAAAAAAAACAAAACATAATCTGTAAAATTATTGATTCGAAAATAATATGATACAGATCGTAGTTGTTAGCTTCTGGTGCTAGCTAGCGAGCTACGCTAACGGATATAAAGAGTTTTTTCAACAACAAAGTGGAGGAGAGTCCTCTCCTGTCAGACTGAGAGGCTCAGTGAACTAAAGGACTCTGAGTGTTTAGATAGTTAATTTTAGTCTAAGTTATCTCAGTGGATCTCAAACGTTTTGGTCACCAATAATGTAAACAATTATTTCCGAGGCACACGTTTATATGATCATTATAGTTATAAAAAAATAAGAGAATAAATTAAAAACAGGTATGAAATACTATTAAAAGGGTGATTTGTAAAATATCCATTAAACAGGTATGAAATACTATTAAAAGGGTGATTTGTAAAATATCCATT